>NC_132879.1:8227118-8527118 GCF_030463535.1 Salminus brasiliensis
TAAATGAAAACCTACAGTGTTAAGGTAACACATATGGTATTTAATTAACGCTTGCAGTATTGAATTTATATCAACCGTGTTGATTTGATGCTTGAAATGTCAAATTAACACCTACAGTGTTTAATAAACATGTACAGTGTTGAGTTAATTCTGGCAGTATTGAACTAACACCTACAGTGTTTAATAAACATGTACAGTGTTGAGTTAATTCAGTCAGTATTGAACTAACACCTACAGTGTTTAATAAACATGTACAGTGTTGAGTTAATTCTGGCAGTATTGAACTAACACCTACAGTGTTTAATAAGCATGTACAGTGTTGAGTTCATTCTGGCAGTATTGAACTAAGACCTAAAGTGTTGAATAAACATGTACAGTGTTGAGTTAATTCTGGCAGTATTGAACTAAGACCTACAGTGTTGAATAAACATGTACAGTGTTGAGTTAATTCTGGCAGTACTGAACGAACACCTACAGTGTTATGGTTACATCTATAATCTTAAACTGATGCTTGAATAATGGCAACTTTTGGATTAAGACCTACAGTGTTAAATGAAAACCTACAGTGTTAAGGTAACACATATGGTATTTAATTAACGCTTGCTGTATTGAATTTATATCAACTGTGTTGATTTGATGCTTGAAATGGCAAATTAACACCTACAGTGTTGAATAAACATGTACAGTGTTGAGTTAATTTTGGTACTGTTAAACTAAGACATACAGTGTTAAGGTTGAACCTATAATGTTGAACTGATGCTTGAATAATGACAACATTTGGATTACGACCTACAGTGTTAAAGTAACACATATAGTATTTAATTAATGCTTGCAGAAGCAAAACACATAATAAAACACACTGTGTTGATTTGATGTTTGAAATGGTGAACTAACACCTAAAGTGTTGAATAAACATGTACAGTGTTCAGTTAATTCTGGCAGTACTGAACTAAGACCTACAGTGTTGAATAAACATGTACAGTGTTGAGCTAATTCTGTCAGTACTGAACTAAGTCCTACAGTGTTGAATAAACATGTACAGTGTTGAGTTAATTCTGGCAGTATTAAACTAAGACCTACAGTGTTGAATAAACATGTACAGTGTTAAACTCATTCTGGCAGTATTGAACTAACACCTACAGTGTTGAATAAACATGTACAGTGTTGAGTTAATTCTGGCACTGTTGAACTAACACCTACAGTGTTGAATGAATACCTACAGTGTTATGGTTACCCCTATACTGTTGAACTGATACTTGAAATGATGAAATAATGCCAACATTGGGATTACACTGTTGAATTAACACCTACAGTGTTGAATGAATACTTGCAGGGTTGGAGTAAGACCAGTGTTAATTAACACCTACAGTGTTAAGGGGTAGCACATATGGTGCTGACCTACAGCTTGCAGTGTCAAAATAATACCAGCAGTTTTTAATTAATGCTTGCAGTGATGAATTAACACCTACAGTGTTGGACTAACGCCTGCAGTGCAAAGCTTACATCTATACTTTTGAACTGATGCTTGAAATATTGAATTCATGCCAGCATTTGGATTAACACCTGTACTGTTGAATTAACACCTACAGTGTTTAATTAATACTTGCAGGACTGGACTAACACACACAGTGATGAATTAACACCTACAGTGTTAAGGTAACACATATAGTATTTAATTAATGCTTTCAGAATCAAATTAAAACACACTGCCTTGATGTGATGCTTGAAATGTTGAACTAACACCTACAGTGTTGAATAAACATGTACAGTGTTGAGTTAATTATGGCAGTATTGAACTAAGACCCACAGTGTTGAACGAATACCTACAGTGTTAAGGTCACCCCTATACTGTTGAACTGATGCTTGAAATAATTAATTAATGCCAACATTGTACTGTTGAATTAACACCTACAGTGTTGAATGAATACTTGCAGGATTGAGCTAAGGTCTACAGTGTTAAATTAACACCTACAGTGTTGAATGAATACTTGCAGGATTGAGCTAAGGTCTACAGTGTTAAATTAACACCTACAGTGTTATGGTAGCACACATGGTGCTCACCTATTACTTGCAGTGTCAAAATAATACCAGCAGTTTTGAATTAATGCCTACAGTTTTAAATTAACACCTACAGCATTGGGGTAACAAATGTTTTTAATGAATGCTCGCAGTATTTAATTGTAGTAGTATTTGATTTGATCCTTGAAATTGCAGATTAACACCTACCATGTTAAATAAACATGTCCAGTGTTGAGTTCATTCTGGCACTTTTGAACCAAGACCTACAGTGTTGAATAAATACCTACAGTGTTAAGGTAACACTTATGGTGCTGACCTAATGATTGTAGGGTTAAATTATTACCAACAGTGTTGAATTAATGCTTACCATGATGAATTAACACCTACAGTGTTGGACTAATGCCTACAGCATTCAGGTAACACATATGATGTTGACCTAATGCTTACAGTGCTGTATTAACACCTACAGTGTTGGAATAACACTTCTAGTGTTAAATTAAGACCCACAGTATTTAGTAAACACCTTTAATTAAAGGATGTATGTGATTTTATCCAGCGCTGAGTATTCATCATGTGTGTTAATTTAGCACTGTAGCTGTCGTATGTTAGTCAGACACTATACTATAAAAGCAAATTCAAGAATGTGTGTATTTTAATTAAGCCATTAATCTAAACCTGTAGATGATTTCATGTTATACCATAGGTGTTAATTCATTACTAAACATAGAATTCAACTCTGTATGTATTAATCCCACAGTGCAGGTGGTAGAATTCAACACTGCATGTATTAATCCCACAGTGCAGGTGGTATAATTCAACACTGCATGTATTAATCCCACAGTGCAGATGGTATAATTCAACACTGTATGCATTAATCCCACAGTGCAGATGGTATAATTCAACACTGTATGTATTAATCCCACAGTGCAGGTGGTTTAATTCAACACTGTTTGTATTAATCCCACAGTGCAGGTGGTTTAATTCAACACTGTTTGTATTAATCCCACAGTGCAGGCATTTTAATCTAACACCTTGGACTGTGTTTTTGAACATTGATTAAGCCTAGTTAAGCCTGGACTCGATTGCATTCTAAATAGAGATTCTGCACCAGGCTTAATCCCTGTACTTTAATCCAGTGCTACTGGTATGAATCCAGTGCTGCAGGGAATTGTGTGAGTTTGTATTTGTCCAAACTGATTGGGATGTTTTATATGTGTAGTGCTATTCAGTTGGGTGCAGCTTTCAGTAGTATGTGGTGCTGAAAGGACAGCTCCTATTCACAGCTCCATCCACAAGAGCTCAAGTGCACTTTGCCTTTCACATTTCTGGACATAGACTCTGTGTTTGATTGTATTTTGGCACTAATGAATAGATTATTATTGAATAGATCCTTAGAAGGAAAGAGCGGATGCAGCATTACAAATGAGCTCAGACTTGCTCAGTCATGTGATTCAGCAGCTCTGCAACCGAGCGCTGCTCTGAAATATTGCAGAAAGAGATTACAATTTTAACCAGCTCTGCTCCTTGTTGGTGCACTTTTGCGTTCTCTGCAGTCTGCCTTGTTTTAAGCTTCTCAAGCTGCTCGTGTATGAGCAGTGGCCTGTTTCTGCTCCTGTGAACAAACTGATTTTACTCGGGCTGAAGGTTCAGCCACTCTGGATCGAGAAAACTCTGGCTGAAGTTTGCAGAGCCATGCTTTCTCGCATATGGGACAGCTATGTTGCCCCAGACCATTATTTCACCAACATATGCAATGATATTGCAGCATATGATAATAATGTATGGAAATATATTGGAATATACAGTATTGTGTTATATTACTAGTATTAATGTATTGTGTTCTTGTAATGTATTATATTGTTGTATATTGTTATTGTTGTAAAAATATTTAATTCCAAGTAATTTTATAGCATTTCCATTGCTAAATCTGTAGAACTGCCAGATTAACATTATGTCAATAAGTAAAAATGGTCAAAAATTGAGATATTTATTTTTCTGTGACAGTGACATTATGCTGTGTAGTCCATAACTACGTTTCACCCTTATCTTGTAAACCAACCCAAGGTGTTTTAATCCAATGCTGTGTTTTTAATCCAATTACACAGATGTGCACATGCACACACACAGCTTGTCTAGTCCTTGTAGAAAATGTATCGCCAATAGATTTTGTTGACCCTCTGGAGCAGATTAACAATGAACCTGTTGGCACCATGTATTATGCCAGGCGTGAGCTAGAGGGGTTTAAAGCCCCCAGCATGCATTGAGCTGTGGAGCAGTGCAACTGTGGTCTCTGGAATGATGGATGGTGCCCCATCCAATACATTTGGGCTGAGTTGAAGAGTTGGGGATGAGGTGGGGGTTGGTCATCCAACATCCTGGCCTCACTAATGCTCTACTGACCTCGTCCTGGACAGTAGAGACAGTTCCTCCAACAAAAACAGGATAAACCCTTTTAATACCCTTGATTTTAGAAGAAACAGTGAATGAGCAGGTGTCCTAATACTTTTGCCAATACATCTCTATCACACTGCAAAGATTACTAAAGTGTAATTAAACAGTTGTTAAAAACATTTACTATATAGATGGACCAGAGCCTCCCCTGCATCAAGAATCTACACGCAGTATGATCGAGGGCGAGAGGCTACAAAATATCAGTAATGCTCAGAGGTTGATTTGCACACTGGAGCCTGAACAGTATCGATACTGTGACGCCTGAATATCACAATGACGAGAGATCTAATACGCCGTGCAGTCTGCTGTCTAGTTTCATTATGTTGATGCAGTGGTTTAAATAATGAGTAAAGTTGGGGACAGCGTGACCCTGAATAATGAAACACACTAATGCACAAACTGTGTTCTCTGAGAGGAGACTGAGGGCACTCCTGAAAGAAAAGGCTGACCGAGCGAGAGTTCGGTCTAAGACATCCGGAACTCGCTCAGTCTGAGAGTCTGAGAGCGTTCCTTATGATGATATAACATTAAGGGTTCATCAGAAGACTGCAGGCGCTCTCAGTAGAGGAGCTGTATGGGTTCTGATTCTCTGAAGCCCACAGGAAAAGTAGTGTTGGCGTTGCTCAAAGATGCCTGTCTTTTTATTAGATGTGCATTTCTTCCATTGTACAAAGATTTCTGTGTTAATTAACCAACACACACTTTGTGTTACCTCTAATTTCACATTGAATAGGTGTTTGTCAGGCTGCAAAACACTGCCATGTCTCTGATCCGGACTGTGTAAACCAGGTTTTTTATGCATCTGTGAATTCAAATTTGATTTTAACCCCATTATGCATTTTTAACCTCAATGACATTTATTACACCCTAGGAATGACTAATCAGTAACTACATGCAAAGCAATGCAAACGGACTGGGCCAGGAACCACCAGTGGTTCTGAAAAGATTAAGAGATTAAGGCATTACTAAATTTACTAAAAATACTAAAAAGATTTAAAATGAGGAACCCCATAAGAGCATGAGGAGGAACCCTGAGGGGAACCAAGACTCAAAAGGAGGAACTTACTTAGAGCATGAGGAGGAACCCTGAGGGGAACCAAGACTCAAAAGGAGGAACTCACTTAGAGCATGAGGAGGAACCACTAAGGGGAACTCCATAAGAGCATGAGGAGGAACCACTGAGGGGAACCAAGACTCAAAAGGAGGAACTCCCTTAAAGCATGAGGAGGAACCACTGAGGGGAACCAAAACTCAAAAGGAGGAACTCCCTAAGAGCATGAGGAGGAACCACTGAGAGTAACTCCCTAAGAGCATGTGGAGGAACCATCGAGGGGAACCAAGATTTAAAAGGAGGAGCTCCCTTAGAACATGAGGAGGAACCACTGAGGGGAACCAAGACTTAAAAGGAGGAACTCCCTTAAAGCATGAGGAGGAACCACTAAGAGGAACTCCCTAAGAGCATGAGGAGGAACCACTGAGAGGAACTCCGTAAGAGCATGAGGAGGAACCATTGAGGGGACCCAAAACTCAAAAGAAGGAACTCCTTAAGTGCATGAGGAAAACACTGACTGAAACCAAAACTCAACAATCTCTACGACCCTGAGGAAGAAACACTGACAGGAAGTAAGACCCAAAAGGAGAAACTCTATGAACATTAAGAAGAACCATTGAGAACTCTCTGAGAGCATATCAGGAGACATGACGTTGTCAGAAAGCTGTGGTGGGCTCGTGATTCTGAGGTAATGTCTATAGTGGATGTACAGTTCAGTCATGATGGAACGTATCATAGTTTAGGTTCTTGATGTTCTTGCAGCTTGAACAGAGACAGACCAGTCCTTCTCCCAAAGTGAAGAAACAGGATTCTGTGTGTGGTGAGACGCTGTTCCCCACTGCGCCTCTTGTGTGTTTAGACATCCTCCGTTTTCCCTCATAAATATCAGCAGCGGGCCTAATGTATGATTAATGAAGGTTTAATTACACATATGAGCATAGCTCATCCTCCAAGCCAAACACCACAGACAGGATTATGGATATTGCATGTTGATAGCGTATTATATAATCTCATTGCTCCCCCAATATGAAGCTTTTCAAAGTAATGGATCGATGCAGCACAGAAAGCAAACATCATAATGGAAATGTAAACGCAGCAGTAGCGGCCGTGCGGCAGGTGGGACCGTCCGCTTAAAGCATGACTCATTAAGAAATTTAGCTTCATAAACCAAAAACAAACATGTTTTATTACAACTTTCAGGTCCAGTGTTTTACAAGGAGACTGTTGCTTCACACTGATGTTGATTATTGTTTAAATGAACCAGACTTCACAATTTCACACAATCAGGACCAACTTTTGTTTCATTTAATTTGTAGATTTGAGTAGAATTGAATTCAGAAAATATTGTGTTTTAATTAAATGAGGAAAAAGACTTATATTCAAATAGATGCAGGTTTAATATAATAAAGATTTCTGAACACTGGAAAGCAACAGTAGCTTCAGTATTGGTAGAAAATGACATTAATGATCATATTAAAATAATATTAATAAAAATGCTAATACCACTGCTACTTCTACATCTACTGCTATTACTAACATTAATTATAATTATAACACATTTGTACTTCATAGATAATACAACATATTTACTTGCCTGTGTAACAATATATGTATAACAATATATGCACAAAAGTAATGGGACACCTACTTATTGATTATTTCCTCCAAAATCAAAGGTATTACCGGGTTTATCCTGCTGTTGTTGGAGTAAATGTCTCCATTGCCCAGGGAAGGAGGCTTTCTACTAGATTTTGGAGCATTGCTTTGACTTGAGTGCATTCAGCGACAGGAGCATTACTGAGGTCAGGATGTTGAACACAGAGAACACAGTTTCACTGCTCCACACCTCAACCCCTCTATTCCACACCTGTCATTAGTCATGGTGCCAACAGCTTCATGGTTATCTGATCCAGAGAGTCCTATTGTATTGGTGGTACTTTTCAGTGCATTTGCAATAATGGGTTTCATTCTAATTCATTATTATACTATAAAAACAGCAATGCTAATAATAATAATAATAATAATAATAATAATAATAATAACAATACTACTACTACCACTAATAATAATAATAATAATTAATAATTTTTTAATATATTAATTATATATTATATATTATATATATATATATTAATATATTAATAATAATTTAATAATTTGTTTTTTTACTTAATTTTTTTGTTGTATTTTAATGTTTCTAACAGTTGATTAACAACAAAAATGTTTTATTTTTTGTATTATTATTATTATAATTATTATTGTTGTTATTATTATTATCATTATTATTATTATTGAAGTAATTATAATGAGCTATGTTATAATTATAAGCAACAAAAATATTATTTTATTAATTTTTTCTAAAAAAATGTATTGCTTTAGTACTCAGAGAATTATTAATTAAGCTACGTCATGAATTCTGTTCATTATTGACAGAGCCATAACATATAGTGTGTGTGTGTGTGTGTGTGTGTGTGTGTGTTTAAAGCAACGGTGCATAAGCTGTGATAAGCTCTCGTGTCTAGTGTATATGAACACCTTGTGACAGGAAAACTGGTCCCTGTATTAAGGGGAGCGTCGAGTCCCTGCAGGTTATGTAATGATCGTGGCTCCGTGGCCAAACCTCTTCGCTGTCTCTGCTGGTCAAATCCAGTCACAGATGAATCACTTGTGTGCTTTTCAGTCCTGATAACATTACGTATGTTGACTTCAGCTCCTGCCTTCAGAGGGTCCAGTCTCTGCTGTGGTTGTTCTTCTTGCTGGAGGTCCTGCTGATGCGGTTCTACTGCTCTGTTGTGAAACAGACGACAGGTTGTTCATTTACACGCTGAAGCCATAGGTTACACCACTCACTACTACAAACAACAGCCAAGCAAACTAAGGCCCCTTTACACTGGTACCTACACCACTCTACTCAGCTGTACTCAGCTTTTATGCTTTTCCATTAGGCAAATGTGGTACCTGGTGCCTGCAACCGGGTACTTTCTTAGTACCTGCTTGCTCGCTGTTCCAAACGAGCCGAGTAGGGACTAAAACGTGATGTGTAACCCTTGCTGATTGCCCGGAAAGAATCGTCACTCAGTGACACGCAATACAGACATCCAGCACCAACTGGCCATTTGTAAAATCTCCAAGCTAATCTCTCTAAGCTTTTTTTTGTGGTTAGCTATTTTAATGGTTGCAATTGACAATGAAGGCTGTTTCAGTCTTAAAGTTTTTTATGATTTTTATATATTTTTTTGTTGGTGCACACATACAGGATCACAAATACAGAACAGTATGAGGGGAAGGAGGCAATTACAAAACCAAATTAACAATGTACGACAAGACGGGACAACAGACTGGGGGTATCACTGTAGTAAAGTATTGAGCAGGCATGTTGAAGTAGGAAAAGGGGAAATATATATATATAAATATAAATAAATGACCAGCTCCTTATTAATACCCTTGATTACAGAAGAAGCTCTGGAGGAGCCGTATTGTCCGTATTTTCGTGTGCTTTTCTTGAAGCTTCTTCGTCTAGCTGCTCAAACAGTCAACTGTCTGTGAAAGTGATTCACCTCTCTGTTCTTGCTGTCCTATCCAGGGGCGGATTAACTTGGTCATGGGTTCCTGGGCAACACTCATTTGTCGCCCCCCCAAACAGACCCCCGTGTAATCATATCGCGCTCACGTTACAGAGAGTGGGTAAACAGAGCAGCACAGGGAGGTACAAAGAAAAGCAAGTGCAAGCACAGCTCAGAAATGTGACTGTTTTACAGAACAGTCTTATAAGAAAAGAGGTTCTTTGAGGGTCCTTAAGTCAAGACAGTGGCTTCATAGAGAATGAGTGTGTTGAATGCTTACATTTACATTTATGGCATTTAGCAGACGCTCTTATCCAGAGTGATTTACAAGGTTACTCGTATTACAGAGGTGGGCCAGTGTAGTGTTAGGAGTCTTGCCCAAGGATTCTTATTGGTGTAGCGCAGCATAGTCACCCAGCCCGGGAATCGAACCCCAGTCTCCCACATGGTGTGATAGCGGTGTTATCTGTTGCGCCACACCAACCACAAATGCTTCTGGTGAATACCTCTAATATCTAATCTAATAAATCTATTTATCACCAAAGAGAGGTACTAGATATTATTGTAAGTCAGAGAACGCTTTTCCAGTACTATTCCTTTAGAAAAAAGGTACCCTATATGGACAAAAGTATTGGGACATTGCTTATTCATTGTTGTTTCTGAAATCAAGGGTATTAAAAAAAGAGTTTATCCAGCTAACTGACTCTCCTGTCCAAGGAAGACCTCCTAGATTTTGGAGGAGCATTGCTTTGAGGATTTAAATGCATTCAGCAACAAGAGAGTTAGTGAGGTCAGGATGTTGGATGAGCACTACCCCACCTCATCCATAACTCTCAGACTCATCCAAACAGTGTTGGATGGAGCACCACCAACCATCATTCCAGAGAGCACAGTTCCACTACTCCACACCTCAATGCTGGGAGGCTTTATACCCATCTAGCCCACACCTGGCATTAGGCAGCGTGGTGCCCACAGGTTCGTGTTTGTCTGCTCCAGAGAGTCCTATTCTATTGGCAGTACTTCTCTTCAGGGACTAAACAAGCTGTATTTGCACATCTGTGTCAGCGATTAGTGCTACTTAATGTAGCTGAATACATCCATTAGAAGGTGTGTCCACAAACATTTGGACACACAGTATATGAAATTGTCACTGTGATAGTACCATCAAAGATACTGTATGTTTTCAGAGGCTTTAGTGAAGGGGAGTCATTGCAGTTGTTTTCCCTCAAGGACACGTTGTACCTTTGAGGGGACATTCACACTGTTTATACTTTAAACAGAACCAAACTGTACCTGCACAGTACCTTTTCTACTGACTGTGCAAACAGAGTTTCCTCAATCATTTAAAATGACATTCAGCAGATCTCATCCACAGCATATTGAGCATTGGCTTCCTGGACAGTCTCTTAGGTTTATTTATGCTCTGCAGTGCCCTGCATGTCCATGTGTTTGGTAGCCATCATATTCTCAGCTCATGGCCTTAATCGTGGTGAGCCAATAGAGAGGGAGTTGAGGGAGGTTGACAGCTACTACATTTAACAACCAAACAAATCAAAAAATGATAGTAATATGTTCATTAGGTGATGGACATACGACAAGTACTGACAGATTTGCCAGGAATTGACTGTTAATGAATGTTGTATGAATGTATGTAAATACATACAGTTTAAAAAATACTGTTTTTATTTTATTTCTGTTAAATGACATTTTCCGTAATATTGGTTTGCAGTGTTTTAGAAATGTGGCATTTTTAGTGCATTTTAATCTCTGCTGGAAACACCTCCACATTTACACTCTGTAATGTAATACAGTACTTTAGTATTTGTGGTGACTCTAACATGAAATTTGTAACAGGAGCTGGATTAGACAGAATGCCAGAGGTGCCAGGTTGAGGTTGAGGTTTTGGGTTGAGGTTAAGGTTAGGATTAGGTTTTGGGGAAGGCTGGTTTAGGTTTTAGGCTGAGGTTAGAGTTAGGCTTTGGTTGAGTTTAGCATAAGGATTTGGGTAAGACTGGATTAGGTTTTGGGTTGTATTTAGGATTAGATTGTGTGTAATGCTGGGTTAGGTTTTTAGGTTGAGGTTAGGTTTAGGTTTTGGGTTGAATTTAGGATTTAAGGTTGAGGTTAGGATTAGGTCTTGGGTTAAGGTTATGGTTATGTTTTGGGTTGAGGTCAAGATTAGGTTTTGGGTTGAGGTTTAGGATAAGCTTTTAGGTTGAGGTCAGGATTAGGTTTTGGGTTGAGGTTTGTGTTAGGTTTTGGGTTGAGGTTTGTGTTAAGTTTTAGGTTGAGGTTAGGATTAGGTCTTGGATTGAGGTTATGGTTAGGTTTTAGGTTGTGGTCAGGATTAGGTTTTGGGTTGAGGTTAGGATTAGGTTTTGGGTTGAGGTTTGTGTTAGGTTTTAGGTTGAGGTTAGGATTTGGTATTGGGTTGAGGTTAGGGTTAGGTTTTGGGTTGAGGTTAGGATTAGGTTTTGGGTTGAGGTTAGGATTAGGTTTTGGGTTGAGGTTTAGGATAAGCTTTTGGGTTGAGGTTAGGATTAGGTTTTGGGTTGAGGTTAGGATTAGGTTTTGGGTAAGGCTGTTAAATGGAAGTAACATATTAAGTCTAGTTGATGTAACAGATCAACTGTAAATCTACTAAATGTCAATAATGCATCAACAGAACCTCTTCAAGATTTTTACCTCAGTGTATTCAGATTCTCCACTGCTACTACTACACTGAAATACTGTTGACATGTTACTGATAATCATATATGATTATAGAGCTTAATAATAATCTAAAAAGGACCAAAGCATTAGTATATTTCTTCATTCACAGATAAGAAACACATTGGAGGAATGTTCCAAACAGGAGCTCTTTAAGCCAAGTAAAGAACTGAAGAAGACAATAACTCCTACAACCATCTGACTCTTAAGAGTTAAGCCCACCCGCTATGTAGCCTGAGGTCATTGCTCGCCACATGGTTTATAAATGGTGATCTATAACACAGAATTTACAGTACAGTACATTCATTTTGTACAATCATTTATTTACTTTCTCGTCTGCACTCTGTGTCTCGTACTGTACTGTCTCCATTGTGTTGTGCTGTCTGTATGCACTTGATCTGTTTGTGCAACTGTATTGTGAGTTGCACTATAGTCCTGGAGGAACATTGTTTCGTTTCATTGTGTACTCTGTATGTAGTTGAAATGACAATAAAGCCTTTTGACTTGACTTACTGTAGACATCCTAAACATGCCCCACAACACTACACAAGTGGAGGTAACCACTTAACACTCTGGGAGTTAAGCTTTACATTTTACAGTAAAGATCTGTTTTCGGAATAACTGGATCTTAATGTCAATACTGGCTGTTAATTTACAGCCAACATTAATTTTACAGTTGACATCTATTATTTAAGAATAACAGGATAGTGGACATTATTTTACAGTCTGATTGTTTTGGCTGTTATTTCTGCAAGTAATAAATTTTTTTGCTTGAATTTGTACCTGGGGCTTCAGGCAGGTTTTTAGGAACTTTGTATTTAAGAAACTGCTCGAAGTAACTGATGTAGAAAACGCTTTACAATCTGACATTATGCAGAATCAAAACTCACAACAGTGTTTTAATATACAGTTATATCAAGTTAGAAATGTGAGAAATGCAGTAGACATACAGCAAAATGTAGGAGTTTTTTCTTTGGTTCTATATAGAATCCTTTTTTGTGTGTGAAGAGCCTTGAATCCTAAAACCACTGGTTCCTTTTTCCTCACTGTTATAATTTAGTAACAACTCAGTCAGTTTGCACAGCTTTGAATGTAGTTACCCATTAGAAATCTTTAGGGTGTAATAAAAGTCAGAAAGTATAAGGGGTTAAAATTAGGGCCAAATCAGATGTATTTTAATGGATCGGGTATCTGCTATTTTAATCCCAGTTTAGTTCAGCCCAGGCTTTGTTTAACCCTGGCGTTTAGAACACCATCTGGTGTCCTCAAGTCAACGTTATTGGACATTATTACCAGTCGAAAGCAGTGCGGACACTCTCAGAAGGTAAATATAAAAGTTTCTTTTAAAAGAGTCTGCACTGTAGAACATGAATGGTGTAGAACTGCACCAGCACTAAAGAGCCATTTGAGAGCCAGATAGAGGCTAACACTAAATCTACTACACATGCTACAAATATCCAAACATAGCACATTCACCCATATATATATATATATAATGGTTCTTTATGGAACCAAAAGAGGTGGTTTTATTACAACTCCTTGAAGCACCTATATTTTTAAGAGTGTAGAACCTACAGATACATATCCAGAAACATCTAGTAACAGTCTTGTGCTTTGTTTCCTTCCAGTTCTGAGAAAAGGCGAATTACCCGACTTGTTCTTTTCCACCTAACATTAAAAGTAAGTAAACTGAGAGATAAACTGTGGGAATCACAAGAAATCACATTTTTTGCAAATGTCATGCCGTCTGCAGTAGCAGCTACATGGGAGCTTGGACCTTTTCAGATAAAGGAGGTTAATGCTACTAGCTTGAGGTCAGATAGTGAAAGCCAGAAGGTATGATCATGTCAGGTTAACCTAAGAGAGCAGAAATAGATCCTTCCTTACTGTACATTTCTGAAAAGAGCATACAGTTCATAGGGAACATCTGACTGAACATGAAGTTCATGAATATACACTGGTATCTTTCCTCGGTTTTGGTTTCTGCACTGTGGGAGTGCACACTAAATTGTAGTGTAAACTGTAAATTTTAACTAATTCAACTATGAAAGACTGAATGTAGAACTAAAGGTCTTGCTTTGCTTTGCTTTATATTATATTTTATTTATTATATTAAGTATTTGAGTCACAGTTTATTTTAATGGTCTATTACAGACTATCTACTGAAGCTCAAGTTTTTAACTCTTGTAAAAACTTGGAAAATGTATAAAGGTGTATACATTCTCAGTGTTGTTGGTCCACACTTCACTTTTTCATTCTGATAACTGCAGAACTGCATAGCAGAAATTGAATAATTCATAGTGGACAGTGAATAATTTATAGTGGATAGTAAATCATTTATAGTGGACACTAAATAATAGACTGTATTTACTGAATAATTTTATAGTAGATTCTTAATTTAATGTAGAAACTGACTATTTCATATACATCACAGAATAATTCATGGTAGACACTAAATGATTAGTTGTATTTACTAAAAATAACTAATAGCAGACACTGAATAATTCATCATAGTTACTTAGTAATTCATATTAGATGCTGAATAATTTATAGTAGATACTAATTAATGAATAGTGGATGTTTACAAGTTTGGTGCTGCATAATGCATAGTATGTACTGAATCATTTATAATAGATTCTGAGATTTCATAGTGGATATTGAATAATTAATGGTAATAGTAAATAATATTAGAATTAGAATTAGGATTACTAAGTGAGTAATTAACTTACTTTTTCAATGGTAAGTTGGTGTTTAATATACAGCAAATCCACGGGAATCTATAAAGAGTGCATCATCTATAAAGAGCATATAGTGTAGAACAAATGAGTCTTTGAATATTACAAATAGTACATGTGTGATAGTATGTCAAAAATCATGAATTGCAATATTGCACAGTGAATTACAGAAGCTGAATAAACATCTGGAGATTAATAGCTGCATAAACCTGCAGTTTGAAAAGGTTAAAGAGAGGCTTCAGACATGGAGGCGAAACTCACATCAGACAAACCTCCAACTGCACTTGTCTGATAGTACGGTGGCGTGTGCCATTTCTGCTGTGTGTGTGTGTGTGTGTGTGAGTGGCGGGTGAGTGAGTGCAGGCTGCTGGAGATGTCAGAGTAGCCTCGGGCCTTGGTTTCCGTGGAGACACTGTGTATCTTGGCCATGTGTGCGGCATTAAGTCCGTGCGGAGCAGATTGCGGGGCGGGTTGGAGGGATGATTCCGTTCTCCGCCGTGATTAATTGCGCGGAAATGTTTCCACCACTCCGAACCCAGCCTCAGTGTGTGTGTGTGTGTGTGTGCGTGTGTGCGTGTATTTGTGTGTGTGTGTCTAAGACCCTGATAGAGACAGCAGGTCTCACCCACAACCCCCTGCTATTCCTCTGCCCGGCTGCTGGCTTGCCTTCATTTCCAGGAGGCATCACCTAGACTCTCCAATAACGGTTCTAAGAAACATCTTCAATTAGTCTAGCACCTTAAATTATGTGAAAGAGCTTTAATCTTTAAAATGGTTCTTTACACAACCCATGCATACTCTTAAAACTAAAGGGTTCTGTAGAAGAGCCAGCTTTGGGTCTTTTCTTTAGGAATTTTAGGAATTATTTTTGTAAATAAAATGCCTGAGTGCGTAGAACCTTTTATAAGGTTTAAAGAACCAGCCTGCTAGTAAGAACTTTCATATAAACTGTAAAAGAACATTCACCTTACAAATAATGTGTTCTTTAAAAGAGCCCAAAAACCTTTCAATTTATATATTTATATTATTATTTATATATATTTAAATAAAATAAAAAATTATTTATATATATTTATAATTTATATTATAAAGAACTATATTTGTAAATTAGATGTATAAGTGTGAAGAACCTTATTAAAGTTTGTTGAACAGAGACATAACATGGTGGTTCTAAGGAGCATCCTTACATTGATATAGAAACCTTTACATCATGTGAAAGTAACTTTTAAAAGGTTCTTCATACAACTTATTCATGCTCTTAAAAATAAAGGGTTCTTTTAAAGAACTAGTATTGGTTCCCTAAACAACTTAAAATTATTGTTCCTTATTTAACCATCAATTTCACCTTTTTAAAGGTTAACCGAATTTCCAAAAGGTTCCTCAGACAGCTGATTTATACTCTTTCTTTAGAAGAGCCAGTTTTGGTTCATAAAGAAACTTACTTTGGCACCTTTTTTGTATTAAGACAAAAATCATTTATTAAAGAACCACCCATTGCAATTTTCAAGATTCTCCAAGCCAACTGTGGTTCTTCTAAGACATTGCTCCATTGTTCTGAAGAGTTCATTTGAACAATTTTGTTTAACATTTCAGCTGTAGTTGAGTTTACAGAGAGTGAAGCTCAGGGTTTGAGCTGCTCTCCTCACTGGTTTTACAGATGAAGCTCTTGTATGATGCAGGTTGAGTCAGGTCTGCTCAGCTCTCTCTCTTATGGGCGAGTTTGTTTAGAGAGTGAACTGAAGACTCGTGTTCATGAACTCTGTCTTCTACAGTCCCGTCCTTCTACTACAGCCAGAGGAACTGAGACAGTGCTTCAGTCTGAGCATCTGAAATAATAGAAACACTGATACTCAGACTTTTCACTGCTTTCTGTAAGAACTACAGAACACAGTACTGTACTTTTACTCTCGGTACTTCAGTAGTACAGTTTAGAATAAACTACTTGCAAATATGTAAGTACAGAAAATGCTGAATACTTTAGTACTTCCACTTAAGTCTGGAGCTTAAAGACACTTCTACTTCTACTCAAATCACTTTTCTGATAGAGCTCTTGTACTTTTACTCAAGTCTGGGTCTCTAGTACTGTATACATGTCTGGCTGAGACAGGAGGGTGGTGCTGTTCCACTGTGGTGTGCAGGGGTTGTGTTCACAAAGATAATCTTCATGGAAGAATCAAAACAGGAAAACCTCACCTGTGACCTTTTCAAGTTCTTAGGGCTAAAGAAGTCTAAATAGTAGTTGGTCACAATCAGCAAGGGTACGATCAGAGATGAACTGAATTGCATTTCATGTAATTACAATACTTAAATATTGAATTGCTTGGAAATGATTCTTCATGACAATGTTATAAATGGGACAGTGTCAGTTTCTTTGATTTATGTAGGCATCTGTCATCTAATGCATTTACATTTACATTTACATTTACATTTACATTTACGGCATTTAGCAGACGCTCTTATCCAGAGTGACTTACAATGTGCTTTGCTATTTACCCAAGAAAAACCTTAGCTAGTTAGAATAGACCAATAAATCAAAGGATACCTCTAAGCTTAGACATTACTAAACACAAGACAATAAGGCGACCATAGAACTATTCGTTCAAGTACTCTCTGAAGAGGTGGGTCTTCAGTCTGCGTTTGAAGACAGCGAGCGACTCGGACTCGGCCGTTCGGACACCCAGGGGAAGCTCGTTCCACCACTTTGGTGCAGGACAGAAAAGAGCCTGGACGCTTGTCTTCCGCAGATTTTGAGGGATGGCGGGTTGAGCAGGGCCGTACTTGAAGCTCGAAGGGCTCTTGGTGCGGATCTGCTTTTGACCATTGCCATCAAGTACGGAGGGGCTGGTCCGTTCTTGGCTTTGTAGGCCAGCGTCAGGGTTTTGAATCTGATGTGGGAAGCAGCTACAGGAAGCCAGTGGAGAGAACGCAGCAGTGGAGTAACATGGCTAAATTTAGGGACATTGAAGACGACCCGTGCCGCTGCATTCTGGATGAGTTGCAGGGGCCTGATGCCGTCTTCTGAACGCTTAAGCGTGTAATAAACACTTAACTATTGCTGTATGAATACTTCATATACTGCTTATGCATGCACAATGAAGTTCCTTTGTAGGTAGCCTTCAAATAAGGTGTAACCCAGTCGTTTTACCTAAGGAGGGGTTCAGACTTCACCTCTCCACCTCTGCTTGTTTTGCAAGGCAGTGGACAAGAAGCTGCCGTAGCTTTAAGGCAGTGGATCTGGGTGCTGTCGTCAGGACTCAAAGTTCAGGAACACATTGTGCTGAGTCTTGTGCTCACACACATCAGGACTAATATACGTCTGCGATTGTGCCAGAGCCAAAGCAAGGCTGCATGTGAGCCCTGTTATTGAAATATGCTTCCTTGAGACTGAACACAGTGAGGGTCCTTATCTGCTAATTTTATTTTTCTTTTTTGCCTGAACGTGTTTCAGTGGCTGATTCCCCTTCAGCTGAAGTTAATCTGCTCTATCGGCCCGGTGCTGAGTGTGCGCCCCAGACATGAACCGTATTTTGTCGGCTTCTATTTTTAGCTCCTGCCTCACAAAGACGCTCGAGAGCGAATTCAACAGCACAGCCCTTGCTGGAAAAACTACATCTCCATCATACCCCCCCCCCAAATACACTATATGTCCAAATGTTTGTGGACACCCTTTCTAATGAACGCATTCAGCTACTTTAGGTTGCATTGCTGACACAGATGTGCAAATGGACAAAATCAAGACCGTCTAGAGCAGATAAGCATGAACATATTGGCACCATGCCAAGAGGGGTGGGGGGTGGGGAATATAGCCCCACATTATTGAACTGTGGAGCAGTGAAACTGTGTCCTTTGAAAATATGGTCCTTCAGTGTTTTCGGGATGAGTTGGGGACGAGGTGTCCCAATTTGCAGGAGCATTGCAAATCCTCACAGCAATGCTCCTGAATATCCTTTATCCCTGGCGGTAGAAACAGTTGCTCCAACAACAACAGGATAAGCTCTATTTAATGCCCTTGATTTCAGATGAAACTATGAATGAGCGGGTGTCCCAATACTTCTGTCCATGTAGTGTATGTATCCCTTAAAAAGAGGTTAAAGAAAAAAGAGATATATGATGCGATGGTGTGAGAAACCTTTTAGAGGTTTAAAGAAGTCAATCTAAAGGTTCTTTACCAATTTATAGGTTCTTTAAAATTCCTTATAGACCCAAAAGTGGTAGAGTGCAGTGTACACACACTGTGACGCTCCTCAGGTAACAGATTTGCCCTACCTCCCATTTTGTGGACAGCTGATAAGGACTTGTGCTGAAATCACACGTGACTAAACAACACGCTGCTCTTGAAAGAGAAACCCGACCCTTCCTCTAATGAGTGAATTCAGCTGCTTTAAGGTGCACCTACGCTTCAGACAGGTGTCCAATTGTTCACACGCTGCTTATATCATCTCCATAGATAAGCACTGACCAATAAGAAGTCTGTAATGGACTAGAGGAGTTTAAGGCCCCCCAGCATTGGGCTGTGGAGCAGTGGAATGGTTTTCACGGGAGTGCTGGAGCTCCATCTAATACTTTCGGATAAGTTGGACTGGCAGAACTATACATCCAGCATCAGTACCTGACCTCACTGACGCTATTATGAGGCTGAATGTAATCCAATCCTTCACATAGTAATGTTCCAACATCTAGGGCAAAGCCATGTGAGGAGAGTAAAGGCTGTTAATGCAGAGGAGTGACCCTTGATTGAACTAGGAAATTGAACTGGGTCCAAAATGATCACACCAAGCTGCTTCAAATGGTTCTTTGAGCTATTCCATTGAAGAAGCATGTTTATAATAGGAGGGAGAAGAACCATATAAAAGTCTGAAGAACCTTCACTTGATGTAAAAGTTCTTACCAATTTGAAGGCCTTTCAGCCAAGATGTGTCTGGAGCTAAAAACAGTAGTAGTTGTGGTGGTTGGTGTGGTGCAACAGTTAACACCACTATGTGCCAGTGAGCTCCCACACTGTTTGATTCCCGGTCTGGGTGACTGTGCTGCGCTATACCAAGAAGAGTCCTTGGGCAGGACTCCTAACACTACACTGGTCCACCTCTGTAATACCAGTAACCTTGTCGCTCTGGATAAGAGCATTAGTTAAATGCCATAAATTAACTGAACAGGGACGTCTGTAAGGACAGGGCAAGACTTTGGTAGGAGTTTGGTAGGGAACACCTGGCTAAAGTCCAGGACATCTGGAACAGTGTGCTTTGGTCAGATGAATCTGAAGTCTGAAGAAAGGTCCCGTGATGACATTTAAGGTTTGTTGGAGACTTCGTTCAGACCTGGCCATGTTATTGCATGGCAGTTATTTAACTTGTAAATTATTTAGCAGACAGTGAAACGGCTGATTTCTCTTTGTTCTGAGATCTTTTAAAACCCTTTCCCAGACTCATCTGCATCTACAATCTTCTTCCCGAAGGCCTCAGAGAGCTCTTTGGATCTTACTTTAGTTTCAGCTGTTTTCTCTTTGTGTTTGTAGTATGTGAAGGTGTGTTAGAAAGCATGTTTGACCCTAGGGGCTTCTCCCTCACCTTGGTGAAAGCTAATGGGGTTAGATAAGCCTGTGTATGCTTTAGTGTCTGTAGGCTGTGTGTTTATGACTATGTGGTGTACGCAAAAACCCGGCACTATCAGCCGACACAGCAGCTCAACAGATGCAGGGTTAGGTGCTCTTGAGATGAGATGTCTGTGTGTGTGTGTGTGTGTGTGTGTGTGTGTGTGTGTGTGTGTGTGTGGCGCTGAAAAAGAAAAGGACGTCTCCTGCTTGAATAGTAAGTGCACCTGAGTGCAGGTGTCATCCTCCAACAGCCATTCACACACGACAAGAGCGAAAAAGCCTTTGATGCCGTCTGCTGTGTGGCATGAATACATGTTCAACAGCACAAGATGAAGGCTTTTTCTCTCTCTCTCTCTCTCTCTCTTTGTGTCTTTTCCTCTCTCTCTCTCTCTCTCTCTCTCTCTCTCTCTCTTTGTGTCTTTTCCTCTCTCTCTCTCTCTCTCTCTCTCTCTCTCTTTGTGTCTTTTCCTCTCTCTCCCTCACTCTCTCTCTCTCTCTCTCTCTCTCTCACTCTCTCTCACTCTCTCTCTCTCTCTCTCTCTCTGTCTCGTCGGTGAATGTAATGTAAAGTGACTAATGTAAGCAAATTTAAGATAGACTCTCATTAAACTCTCAACCGTGTACTTTCACTAACTGGCCACTTTATTAGAAACACCAGCCTCACACCTCTACTCATTGACCACTTTATTAGAAACACCAGCCTTGCACCTCTACTGTTTGGCCATTTTATCAGAAACACCGGCCTTGCACCTCCACTCATTGGCCACTTTATTAGAAACACCAGCCTTGCACCTCTACTTATTGGCCACTTTATCAGAAACACCAGCCTTGCACCTCCACTCATTGGCCACTTTATTAGAAACACCAGCCTTGCACCTCTACTTATTGGCCACTTTATCAGAAACACCAGTCTTGCACCTCCACTCATTGGCCACTTTATTAGAAACACCAGCCTCGCACCTCCACTCATTGGCCACTTTATTAGAAACACCAGCCTTGCACCTCCACTTATTGGCCACTTTATTAGAAACACCAGTCACTGACATGTGTCACAGCAGTTTCTGACCACTGGTGAAGGTCTGGAGGGTGACTAACACCAACTGGTCATCAGCAGAAAATCTACAAAGTCTAACTGAACACCAGCAAGGTGGAGCTACAGGATAGGGGTTTCTGATAAAGTGGCCAGTGAGCTGATCCATTATTCAGGCTGAAACTGTACATTTTCCATCATTATATTTGTCACATTCAGGCCATCTATAATGAATCTTCTCCAGTACTGTTACAGCCCTGACCTGATGTCTGTTCCGTCTCTGTGGAAGACGAACTTCGTCAGTGTGTCGAGTGAAGTTCTCTTGGTGAGAAGCAGAACTCATTCCGGGCCCATGTTTTCTGTGCTGCCCAGTCGTATCAGGCTCAGCTGTGCTGCGGCTTCTTTGTTTTCTGGATCTGAGCAAAACAACTTTGAGACAATCTCCTTCCAGGTCACAGAGTTTTATGCTGGAGCTATTTTTAATTCATGGCTATCGCAGCAGGGCTCTGGAAGAGGCACAAATATCACTGCTTAGATCAGTCAGGGTCTGTAACAGTGCCTTCTGAATCACAAACACCACCTCCACTCATCAGTTCATCCCAAAGGTACTGGATGAAGCTCCATCACAACGGAGAACACTGTTCTACTGCTCCACAGCCCACTCACTGGCCACTTTATTAGAAACCCTTTCTTTCTACTTCCACTCACTGGCCACTTTATTAGAAACACCTACCTTCTACTTCCACACACTGGCCACTTTATTAGAAACCGCTACCTTCTGCTTCCACTCACTGGCCACTTTATTAGAAACACTTACCTTCTACTTCCACTCACTGGCCACTTTATTAGAAACTCCTACCTTCAGCTTCCATTCACTGGCCACTTTATTAGAAACACCTACAATCCCTACTACTTCCACTCCTTGGCCACTTTATTAGAAACACTGACCTTCTACTTCCACTCACTGGCCACTTTATTAGAAACCTCTTTTCTTTCTACTTCCACTCACTGGCCACTTTATTAGAAACACCTACCTTCTACTTCCACTCACTGGCCACTTTATTAGAAACACCTACCTTTTACTTCCACTCACTGGCCACTTTATTAGAAACCCCTACCTTCTGCTTCCACTCACTGGCCACTTTATTAGAAACACCTACAATCCCTACTACTTCCACTCCTTGGCCACTTTATTAGAAACACCTACAATCCCTACTACTTCCACTCCTTGGCCACTTTATTAGAAACACCTACCTTCTACTTCCACTCACTGGCCACTTTATTAGAAACACCTACCTTCTACTTCCACTCACTGGCCACTTTATTAGAAATGCCTACCTTCTACTTCCACTTACTGGCCACTTTATTAGAAACACTCACCTTGTACTTCCACTCACTGGCCACTTTATTAGAACATCAGCCATGTGAAAAGTAATTAACCCTTCAGCTGCTACAGCAACCAGTTGACCAGATTGCAATATGCATATCTATAAAGAAGAAGAAGATGAAGAAGGGGGCATGTACTTTTTCACAGCCCTGTATAGACTGGTCTGTGTTGAGGTAGTTGAGTGTTATTGTGTAAAAATGCTTTCTCTGCAGAGACGTGCTTGAACAGGTATTATCATTATGAAGCCTGATCAGCAGTCCTAACCTCTCGGAGGTCTTTTTCAGGTGTAAGGCATGTTGTTATTGTTATTAATTATGAGCTGATTCAGCAGGTCATGTTTCATACAGGTTGTGTGCATTTGTCATGTGTTAGAATACACAGTTTACTCATAATCTGTACTCTCTCCCTCACATACACACATACTGTGAAATCTGTGAAATCTGGAGGAGAACATGCCAGGCTATGTGCGTGTGTGTCTCTGATGTGTCCGTGCTGAGCTGTGTGCAGCTCCAGAGTGCTGTGTGTGTGTGTGTGTGTGTGTGTGTGTGTGTGCGTGCTATGGAGAATTCAGTATAATGATATTCATTGAGTTGGTAATGAGATGAGATCGCTGTAGTTGGTCCAGGACTGCATAGATAGACAGGCTGGATGGTGTGTGTGTGTGTGTGTGTGTGTGTGTGTGAGAGAGAGAGCGTGTGTGTGTGTGTGTGTGTGAGTGAGTGAGAGAGAGCAAGCGAGCTGTATGCACTTTGTCAGAGTGAAAGCAGAGATATCATCTCTTTGTCAGAACCGAAGTACAAAAGTGCAGCATCTGATTGACACCTCTCTCTCTCTCTCTCTCTCTCTATCTCTCTCTCTCTCTCTCTCTCTCTCTCTCTCTCTCTCCCTCCATATCTCTCAATATGAGACAATATCCATATTGTCTCCCTCCATATCTCTCTCCCTGTCTTCCTTTCTTCCTGTCTCTGTATGTCTCTACCGGTGTTTCTGTATGTCCTTACCTGTGTCTCTCTGTTTATATCTGGCTTACTATCTCTCTTACTCTCTGTCTCAGTATGTCTCTCTCTCTCTCTCTGTGTCTCTTCCTGTCTCTCTCTACCTCTCTCTACCTTTCCCTCTTTCATTTTTTTTATCTCTATCTCTATCTATCTTTATCTATCTGTCTCTGTCTTTCTCTTTCTCTGTTTTTGTCAGTCTCTCTCTCTCTCTCTCTCTCTCTCTCTCTCTCTCTCTCTCTCTGTCTTCCTTTCTTCCTGTCTCTGTATGTCTCTACATGTGTCTCTCTGTTTATATCTGGCTTACTATCTCTCTTACTTATCTGTCTCTGTATGTCTCCCTCTCTCTCTCTCTCTCTCTCTCTCTCTCTCTCTCTCTCTCTCTCTCTCTTTGCTCTGTGTGGAACACCTGTAGCTCCTACATGGAATGTGTGATTGTGAATAACTCTTACACTGGTGAAGAATCCTTACATGGAGTGAAGGTTCTTTAGACCTTTAGAAACTCAAGATCTGTTCCAAACATCGGGCCTCATTCATCAAGATCTTTCTAAGAATGTCCTTTAATGTGTTCCAGAGAAACGTCCTAATAAAAAGTCTGGTTAAGGTTAGGGTTAGGATTAGGATTTAGGGTTAATATAAAGGTAAGGTTTAGGTTTAGGGTTAGGGTTAAGGTTAGGTGCCGGGTTACCAGCTGAATCAAATTTCTAAGCTTTATAAATGACCAGACTTATTAAAACTTGTACCAACTCTCACCAACCATGGGCTCCTCTAAACTATTATATTACAGAAATGTGAAAATAAAAGTAAATGATGCCTACAGGGCAGGGAAAGGCCATTTTTCAGCTTGTTTTTTAGGCTCACTGTTATTGAGAAATGGTGGTCTGCATAGAAGAATCATAAGAAGGGAACCTGAACTGTGACCTTGTCACAGTACATTTACAGAAGCCAGAGAAGTTTTGGAAACCCCTTTGGAAAGTGCTGTTGACTAATGAAGTCTAAATAGAACTCATACAGAACAACCAGCAAAGATACATTTGGAGAAAAAGGAACCACATGTCATAAAAAGAAGAGCAGATCTATCTAAGTTACCAGCAAATCCCGTGTTGCACAATGTCAGACTATTGTTTTGATAGGCTGAACCTGAATAGAGGAGTGGCTACTACATTTACATTTAAGGCATTTAGCAGACGCTCTTATCCAGAGCGACTTACAAAAGTGCTTTGCTATTTACCCAAGAAAAACCTCTAGTTTCAAACCGCTAGTTTGAAAAGGCTAAAAATTCAAAGATACCTCTAAGATACTACTTAACACAAGTCAGTAAAGAGACCATTCTGCAATTCGCCCAAGTATTCTCGGAAGAGGTGTGTCAGACGGAGGGAAAGAAAGGATGAGTTGAGTGTCATCAGCCTAACAGTAGTAAGATAATCCATTAGAGGATATCACTTTACCAAGAGAGCTAGTGTAGACTGAGAAAAGAAGAGGACCAAGAACCGAGCCTTGTGGAACGCCAGTGGAGAGACTACAAGGAGCGGACGTGTCCCCCTGCCCCCTACTACAGCAGGATAATGATCCAAAATATACCTCAAAATTCACTGTGACCTACCTGAAGAGGCAACAACTGAAGCTTTTGGAAAGGTCTTCACAGTCTCCTGAGCTAAACATCATAGAAACTTTTTGGATTGGCCGTAATCAACCCAAGAAGATCTGAGAACTAGAGAGCTTCTACAAAGAAAAGCATAGAAAGCAATCCCAACAAGAAGAACTGAAATATATTTCATATTATTTCATATTGTTTTTGATAGAGGGGTTTACAAAGTTTAATTTGTTTTAGTTTTTGTTATGAAAGACAGTAATTATGCTTTAAGATATGCTTAAATGTGCATTCTGTTTGATCAGTACCTTCAACAAATTCCTCGAAGCCTCTGATGAGCCTGTGTGTTGAGATCTTCTGGGTTTTAGACAGATGATGAATCAGAGTTCATATCCCTCACCTCCCTCCGCCAAGCCTCTACTCACTGCATCTAATCCTCTTTGGCGGAAACTTACAACAATATGCTAAGTGCTTAGATGATTCTGGAAACTGCATCCAGATTCATTTAGATAATCACACTTTTTTCCCCCTCCTTCCCTTCCTTCTCTCCATCCGCAGTGCCGTCGCCATATCATTGGCATCGTCAGTGCGATGCTAATGAGATTAGAAGGGCAGCAGTTTGTGAGTTTAAAATCCATTTAAGGCCCAACTCACACAATATTGCAACCCGTGATTTGGCAGCGGCTCTGAACCATGAGAAAGGCTGCTAATGCTTCTGCTGCTTTTCACTAAATCGACTGGCTGACTGGATTTAAAAGATCGTTTTGTAACACTTTCCGTAATACCATCTCTAGAAGACACCATGAAAACATTCATATCGTTATTAAAATGGCTAAAACATGCTTATATGCTTATATCATAACAATGCATTACACTAAATAGCCATATTTAGCATGCATTATGATTTGACAGTGAAATGCATTACAAGTAGTGTTGCACAATGTTAAACACATGCCAAATGGAATAATAGCATATTCTCGCTGTCCCACAACAAGCTTGTATCTCTATTTTAGTCATTTATTTTTACCTTTTGACATATTGTGAATCTGATAGTTGTTCTTTACACTAAAACACAGTTTATGGTGTATGGTGTTATGGTGTTTTCAGCTTGAGGTTGATGAAAAAAACTGACATCACAACGCATGCATGTCACTGGACAAATCTCAAATACTTCCTTAATCCCTATACAGTAAACTACAGAAGTCATAAAACTTCATGACTGATATATTACATTACTTAGGTAGTCAAGTCAAGTCAAGTGGGTTTTTATTGTCATTTCAACTACATACAGAGGACACTGTGAAACGAAACAACGTTCCTCCAGGACCATGGTGCAACATAGACACAGTGCATACAAAACACAAGTGCAACACAATACAAGTGCAGACAGACAACACAACACAGTACAGACAGAGAATAATAAATAATTGGGGTAGTGTGCAAATTATGCAGTGTGTAATAAATATTGAGTCCAGTGAGGTAGTAAAGTTATTAGTGCAAAATGCTTCCCATATTGTCTGGTGTAAATGGTTGGAGAGAGAGAGAGAGAGTGAGAGCATGGAACAGAAAAAAACATCAGTTCAGTCTCTGGAGTTGAGAAGCCTGATGGCTTGGGGGAAGAAGCTATTGCATAGTCTGGTCGTGTTGGACCGGATGCTGCGGTACCTTCTTCCTGATGGCATGAGGGAGAACAGTGGAGTTCCACAATGCTGGTTGCTTTGCGGATGCAGCGGGCAGTGTAGTAGTAGTGTATGATCTGGGATTCTTCTTTCATGCTCATGTCTCTCTTCATGAGGTACTATTGCCCCATACAGGGCTAACATGCTCATGCAAGTGTTTCTAAATGTGGATGGGGCCTGAATGCTGCAGTGTGGGTGGGGTGTTTGTGGGTGGGAGGTGTTTTTTCGGTGGTTGAGTTTTATTTTATGTGCGTGTCACAGTTTATCAATTAATGAAACATTTAATGAAACTTTCTTCACATCAAACAGGTGTATAGAATTTTTCACCCCCAAACAGGAGGAGCGACCGGCGTGAGCCGTTAGTTAATGATGGTAATTAAAATCCTTGTCTCTGAAGGTGATATGAAGACAGATGCTTGCTCCACACAGTGCTTTAACCTTTCAAATGAGGTCCATTAATTAGATAAACTAATTATGAAATTAATCTTCTGGGCAAAGGTCAGACTGCTATGGATGAAACTAATGGGGAAGATGAGGTAACAGAAAACTGATCTGTCAATATGAGGGCACCACACACTGTGTAGAGTTAAGTATGAGTGCCAACCTGTGTGTGTGTTTGTGTGTGTGTGTGTTTGTGTTTGTGTGTGTGTGTGTATTTAAACCCTCGTGTTTGATTAAAATTGACTTTATGTTTTCATTGTTTGAAGTCTAAGTGATAAAGACCCCAGTGATAAAGATATAAAGAAAATATAATAATCTTATAGGCAACCTAATTTGTTCTGTCACATCTTTGTTGAACTCATTACGATTGTATTTTGAATTGTTTGAGACATTTACATTGAAGAGCTACTTACAAAAGAGCCTCACTGTTATTCAGAAAAGATCCTTAGCTAGGCTGAATTGGCTAGGACCCAAAAAATACTGTAAGCTTAGATGCTACTAAAGACAAATTTCATATAAATACCTCAATACTTAACATACACTACACTCAGCAAGTACTCCGAGCTCACAAGTACAGTGAGCGACTCTGCCGTTCGGACACCCAGTGGAAGTTCATTCCACCACTTCGACGCAGGACAGAAAAAAGCCTGGACGCTTGCCTTCCGTGAATCTTAAAAGATGGTGGGTCAAGCCGAGCTGTACTTGAAACTCAAAGAGCTCTCGGTACAGACCGCCTTTTTGAAATACGGAGGGGCTGGTCTGTTCTTGGCTTTGTAGGCCAGCGTGGGGGCTTTGAATCTGATGCGGGCAGCAGCTACAGGAGGCCAGTGAAGAGAACGCAGCAGAGGAGTGATATGTAGGAGTAACAGGGGAGTAACACTTTTAGGATTGAGAAGGGTAGTGAAAACCTGCCACAATTTCTATGACAAGCTAACTACACAGACACTTCATTACACATGCTTAAGTATGTAATAACACGTTTATAAAGCAATACTTTATCTGCATTTCTCACCACACATGCTACACCCAAACAGTAACTGCAACACAAAGCAGTCTTTGACTCTATTTACACCTGGTCTCTTCATTTAACTAGTATCTGGATTGTTTCCTGATGCGTCTCCGGTTATTCGGACTGAAATCTGAACCCCCTGGTGTTACAGTTATTACTGGTATTTTGGGTTGTCCCGGGAGGGGTTTTGATTGTCGACTGCGTCTTGGAGAGAGGAATGTGTTTACAGTGGTGAGTGATGGGATTTGTTTCTGGTTTAAATGCCTTTTTATGTGGCTAGGCCTTATCCAGACATAATCCTGATATTTAGGATGTGAACTAAGTGACTAAGTGTAAACAGTCTTCAAGTGAATCCATACAAGATCCACTTTTAGTTTACCGAAGAAACCATGTTTGTAGTGATGTTTGATTTTGAAGAACCTTTCCATTCAAATCAACCCCTTACTCTC
The DNA here is from genome assembly GCF_030463535.1 of Salminus brasiliensis. Lineage (NCBI taxonomy): Eukaryota > Metazoa > Chordata > Actinopteri > Characiformes > Bryconidae > Salminus > Salminus brasiliensis. The sequence goes on from NC_132879.1 coordinate 8,255,818, forward strand.
CATAACTTTTATTACACCCTAGAAATGACTAATCGGTAGCTACATACTGACTGAGTTGTTCCTAAGTTCTGACAGTGGGAGGGCTGGGACCATCTGTGGTTACCAGCCCATATATAGACACAAGCTCGAGCATGCACTGTCATCCCTCCCGTCCCTCCCGTATGCATGGGCGACGGGCAGTGGATTTTTCGTCCGTCCCCCTCCCGTTCGGTGAAACGGAGAGGAGGGAAAGGAAGGGAAGGGACGGGACGCGGGGCAGCTGTTCCCCCAGTCGTGGTTCGAGCTTTAGCACCCCAGGTTGCACCTCAGACTCAGAGAGAGGGTGAAGCTTGTGATTGGTCAGAGTTATGCTGATAAAAGGTAAAGGTGCACGTATCTGTCACTGTACTATGTACAGCGAAATGTGTCCTCCGCATTTAACCCATCTGTGGTAGTGAACACACACACACACTAGTGAACTAGGGGCAGTGAGTACACACACACACACACAGAGCGGTGGGCAGCCAACTCCAGCACCCGGGGAGCAGAGAGGGTAAAGCGCCTTGCTTAAGGGCCCAACAGTGGCAGGTTGCCGAGCCCAAGTATCGAACCCACAACCCTGTTATCGATAGCCTGGCGCTCTAACCGCTGAGCCAGCGCTGCCTGATGCAAGCATAAGCACTTTCACTATTTCAATGAAGGTTTCAGGACTTGACAAGCCACTAGACCCTTTTTTGCATGGAATCACCCATTGGCTGTGATAAGATGCCCAAATCTCCCCTGTAGAAGTATCTCTCTCTCTCTCTCTCTGATGTTTGTGTAAAGGTACCTAAAAGCAGCTTCACCCAGAGCGAGTGTTTTGTATTCATGGTACATTCACTTTATTAACATATCAAGGGGCAGTTTCCCTCAAATATCCCCACAATCCCGTCTCCCTTCGCATGAAACATTAAAGGGCATATGTGGGGGTTCCTCTGCGCCGGCTGCCGAAAGAAAGAGCAGGTTTTATTAATAAATCATAAAAAACGAAGCTGTTATTTCCCTTAAATGTTGACACACTTAATATTACATAATACTGAGAATAACATGTGTAAGACTCAGCGCTGCAGCCGGAGCGACACGCTGATGAATAATCGAAGATTAATGCGTTTGCTGAGTGTGAGCAGGTTGGGGTTTTTTGTTGCACGTGCCTCTCTGTTGACGTCAGCAGCTCGGAGCCTCAGAGCGAGAGCAACACATAAAGCAGTAAAGCAGTTCTGAAACATTCATGAGCTGGTTTGCTAATTTATGACATATTAGTGATTCAGTTTGAGGACGGCATTGATTTTGATTTCAAACCGCACCTTATTTCATCTGACATGTGCCATCAGTGGCTGATATTTTCGATTTATGCGTAATTTATTCACTCGAGAGCTGTTTTATTGAATACATCAAAAAAATCAATGTTTATTTTATTGTATTTAATAGGTGTCAGGAAATGCAGGAGGTGTTCATCAGCATGTTGATAATGCTGATTCTCAGATTTTAACTGTGAGTGATGAGGTGTGAGCTTACCTTCAGTCGTTAGAGGTTAATTAAAGGTAAAGTAGTGAGGTATCCCAAATAATGTAGCCGTATTGAACCCGGATGATTTCTGCAAATAAAAAAGATACATCCCTAAAACGTCCCTAATTTCTTTTTTTAAAATGTATTTATTATATGTTTTATTTAACACACCCTTAACATGAAGATTCTTTCTTATATGGTACTGCCTGTGTAATGTGGTACTGCCTGTGTAATAAGATGGTGGTAATAACATGTGTGAACTGCTGCTTTTCCTGTTGCATGCACTTGTGTAATAGAGTCAAAACTGTCAAGCCTACCCACTGCAATGTCTCTGCTAGGTGGTTGCTGTGGTGTTGCTAAGTGGTTGCTAAGGTATCCCTGGTGGTTGCTATGGTGTTTCTTAATGGTTGTTATGGAATCCCAGGTGGTAGCAATGTTGTTGCTAGGTGGTTGCAATGGTGTTGCTAAGTAGTTGCTAAGGTATCCCGGGTGGTTGCTATGGTGTTTCCTAATGGTTGCTACAGAATCCCCGGTTATTGCCATGTTGTTGCTAGGTGGTTGCAATGGTGTTGCTAAGTGGTTGCTAAGGTATCCTGGTGGTTGCTATGGTGTTTCTTAATGGTTGCTATGGAATCCCAGGTGGTTGCTATGGTGTTTCTTAATGGTTGCAATGGTGTTGCTAAATGGTTGCTAAGGTATCCCTGGTGGTTGCTATGGTGTTACTTAATGATTGTTATGGAATCCCAGGTGGTAGCAATGTTGTTGCTAGGTGGTTGCAATGGTGTTGCTAAGTGGTTGCTAAGGTATCCCGGGTGGTTGCTATGGTGTTTCTTAATGGTTGTTATGGAATCCCAGGTGGTAGCAATGTTGTTGCTAGGTGGTTGCAGTGGTGTAGCTTAGTAGTTGCTAGGTGATTGTAGACAGGTCCTACAGAGTGGCAGGGTGATTGCTGTGGTATTTCAGGCTGTTGTCATGATTTTGCTTACTGGTTGGTAGGGTGTTGCTAGGTGGTTGCTATGGTGTGTCAGGTGGTTGCTCAGAAGTTGGCAAGTGGTTTCTGTGGTACCCCATGTGATTGGTTGGGTGTTACTAGTTCATTTGTATTATTGGGGCATTTTAAAGGTGCCAACACTTTGCTCCCCATTCATTCCTACATGAAAAAATTCTACCAAAAATCCATTGCTACACGGAAACCGTGGCGCCGAGCAAAAAGCTGTTAACAAGCACACATCACACAATCAGGCCGAGCAGTCTGGAGCTGGAACAGTGTCAATAGCTTATTTTCAGGCGTGCAGGTAATTGTGCTAAAATCCAAGTCTGTGGTGGTGGAGCGTATGCGACAGAGCCAGCAGATGGAGATTGGGCTGGAAAACACTGAAGCGCTCCTTTAAGCTCCAGCGTCTGAAGCTGAGACAGTGGGATATTGTACAGATCTTCACCCACACTCTGAGTGAGTCAGGAAATCTTCAGCCGTAAACTAGCTGTGGTACTGTCTCTTATTGGACCTGTTTTCAGTGCTGCTGGTTAACAGAACATCTCCAGTTGGATAATTTTTTTTATCTGCACTATCAGACGCTTTTATGAAGTTTTTAAGTTACTCTGTAAGATTTGTCCTTATTTGTTTACATTTATACAGCGATTACATTAAAAGCTCTGATAAATAAAGGATATTCATAAATCACCTTCACCTGAGCTAGAGAGAACGCTCGGATCCATGAGCTTAATATCTAACCAGTCTCTCTCTCTCTCTCTCTCTCGCTCTCTCTTTTTCCATGTGACTCAGCAAATCATCTCTGAGCGCTTGGCTTTCCTCTTTGTTTTCCGTCCAAACTTCAAACAATGTGTGTGTGTGTGTGTGTGTGTGTGTCACACTTTGTTTTCTGCAACATGTATTGGTAAAGCACAACAGGTGTTGATGATGTCATTTCCGGTAGGGGATCATGTTTGATTTTCAGTCTTCTTAGTTGCTTAGCCAATCTCTCTCTCTCTCTCTCTCTCTCTCTCTCTCTCTCTGTGTTTGGGCGAATATATCCTAAATAGGTATTTTAATAAAGCCATTGAATCAACAAAATCAGTGTGTGTGTGTGTGTGTGTGGCTGAGTGAGCTGTTTTTCTGTCAGATTATCTGTATCAGAATGCTCACCCACTGATTTGGCTCTTCTGGCACAGCTGGAGAAGCATAAGGTTCTGTGTGTGTGTGTGTGTGTGTGTGTGTGTGTGTGTGTGTGAGAGAGAGAGAGAGGGTGAGAAAGAGAGAGAATGAGAGAGAGAGAGAGAGAGAGAGAGAGAGAGAGAGAATGAGAGAGAGAGAGCGAGAGAGCAAAGGAGAGAAGGTAAGATAACAGGAAAAGAGAGGCAAGCAAACAGAGGGCCTCACTAGGGTTCTAAATAGTAAAAATGTTTCTTTCAACAGATTCTTTGACTCCTAACAATAGTGGAACCCTAACAAGGTTTCCCTTGTATATGAAGAACCCTTTAACCAGGCAAAGAATCATTCAAACATTCAGTAAACATCCAAATGGTTATTTCAGTTCCCATGGTTCTATTTACTGCCCTTGGTTCTATAAAGAACCCTTGAAAAACCATGTAGAGTGTAGAGAGAGAAAGAGAGAAGAGAGGGCATTAGATTGAGAGGTACACTAAAGTACTAAGTAAAAAAAAATAGATGGGTTCTAGACAGTAATGTAAAAAGTTATTCGACTATTTAACAATAGTGGAACCTTTTAACCACTTTAACCCTTTTAACATTCACCAGATGTCCATCAGATTCTCTGAGTTGCCATTTATCGTTCTATTGAGTACCACTGTCTTTACTGAAGAACCCTTGAAGAACCCTATTTAAGAGTGAAGAGAGAGAGAGAACAGTAAAAGATTCAAATATATTAGTTTAGAAAACATCTCTATCCAGTGTTAAGAAAGTGTGTGTGTGTGTGTGTGTATTTGACATCTGCACGTAGACGCTGTTTGGCAGGGAGACTGTGTCTGAAGGAGCTGCTTAGCTGTTTGTTTGAGGCTGTAATGAAGAGAAAACCTCTGTGTGTCTCTGGAGGAGACGTTTCCTGCCAGCCGCCTGGGTCCCAGCAGAACCATCAGCTGAGAAGAGTCTGGGCGGAGACAGTACTGAAGACCTGTACTTCATGGGAAACTGCACCAGTTTGCAGGATTCAGTGGTTGAGATGTGAACAAAGGTATTCAGAATGAGGAGAGCTGATGTTCTGCAACTGGTGTGGACCTTGATCTGGACGGTGAGAGGAACCTGAGCCTTCTGTGGAACAGAAGTGTTTGTCCTCAGATCTTTCCTGGGGATATCACCACGTGTAAACCTGTTGGCACCATGCCACGTGCAGGCGTGGGCTAGAGGGTATAAGTATAAAGCCCTCCAAGCTTTTACTTGTATATGAAGAACCTTTTAACCAGGCAAAGACCCACTCAAACATTTAGTAAACCAAGGGGTTCAGTCCAAGGGGTCCCCCCCCCCCAGCATCAATACTTTTAGGATGAGCTGGGGATGAGGTTTTTGTGGTGATCATCCAATATCCTGACCTCACTAAAGTATTTACATTAACATACTCAAAGTGACCTCACTGATGCTCTGATGTCGCTGAATGCAATCAAATCCTCACAGCAATGCTCCACCAAAATCTAGTAAAAGCCTTCGCTGGACATTAGAGACAGTTTCTCCAATAAAAGCAGGATAAACCCTTTTTAATACCCTTGATTTTGGAAGAAACATTAAATGAGCAGGTGTCCCAATACTTTTGGGGTATATGTAATACATTGGGGTCACATTATTATTTTATATACACGCTTATGTACATGCATTCAGTTGTTATATACAGATGTTCAGTTGTTAACATGCAGTCCTTAGACACTGCTGCCCGTGTCTGTGCTGTGCCCAGTGCTGAGAGTGGGCTAGAGGGGCATATAGATCCCCAGCGTTGGGCTGTGGAGCGGTGGGCTCTGGAATGATGGAGCTCCATCTAACAGCTTTAGGATGAGCTGGAGTGGCAGAACTGATCATCCACTTTCGGTACCTGACCTCACTGATGCTCTGATGTCACTGAATGCAATCAAATGCAATCCTACCTCACAGCAATGTTCCATAAATGTATGTAAAGCCTTCCCAGAAGAGCGGAGGCTGTTACTGCATTGGTTTAATTGGGGGGAAGTTGGGGTTGGGGTTGGGGTTGAGGTTGGGTGGAGGACACACATACAGAAGGACACTGAAACTACACAAAATCAGTCTGACGCACTAATGTGTGTGTGTGTGTGTGTGTCGGGGTCAGGCTGAGAAGAGCATGAGCTTGTTAAGTCATCAGTTCTGTGTGAAATGGCCAGCAGGTCCTGGAGGAGATGCGTCGGGATCAGAGCAGTGGAGCAGAGAGAGAGAGAGAGAGAGAGAGCACATTAAATAGACATCATCTCTCGGTGGAGATGTGGAACTCTATGTGTGTGTGTGTGTGTGTGTGTGTGTGTGTGTGTGTGTGTGTGTTTAGGGGTCGTGGGGACCTCTCACAGTGTCAGAGTGTTTTTCCATCATCAGTGACACAGAGCAAGCCAAGCAGAAATACCTGCAGCCACAAAACCCAGCACATACGCACACACTCACACACTCACACACACCCACATGCAGAACCACCCGGCTTGGTGTGTCTCAGCACCCTGTATAAAGTGGTGACGGGATGATTTGCAAATGCATTAAAAAAAAAGTGAGTTTACATTGAATCACACTGTAGTTCATTACAATTAAAATGTAACAAAATTAAGAACATTGTCATATGTTTCAAATTAAAATAAAAGTATTATAAGACATGTGTTACACTAAGATAATCCTTTATTAGTCCCACAGTGGGGAACTTCACAGTATCACTGCAGCAAAGGGATAGCAAGACTTTAGATGCAAAACATAGATAAATTACCAATATATACACAATCTAAATAATAGAAGTCAACAAAAAATAACCTAGCTCTGAGGAAAAACGATATTATTTACAGGTTATTTTAAGATAAACTATCTATGTGTTAATAAATGTTTTATAAGACATGTATTACACTATGTATTAATAAATGTATAAGAAACCTTTGCTATTCAGGTATAAGTTCTTTTATTTTTCAGAAATGATTCAAATGTAAACTTGTAAAGGTATTATAATATAATAATATATTATAACATGTGTTAATAAATGTATTATAATATATTTATGACAACATTAAATCATAATGCTATGGCTCACTTGGGCTCTGGGCTATTGATGACAGGGTTGTGGGTTTGATACCCGGGCTCGACAAGCTGACGCTGTCGGGCCCTTCACCCTCTCTGCTCCCTGGGCTGGAGTTGGCTGCCCACCGCTGTGTGTGTGTGTGTGTGTGTGTGTGTGTGTGTGTGTGTGTGTGTATGTTCACTGCCCCTAGTTCACTGTTTGTGTTCACTACCACTGATGGGTCAAATACGGAGAATACATTTTGCTGTACACAGTACAGTGACACATACTTGCACCTTTACCTTTATCTTTTTTTATCATAAATACCATAAAATTATCATAAAATTATGTTATAATACATGTAGGACAATACTAATAGTAGTTTTAATTACATGTATAAAAATATTTATATCATAAAAATTGCATTGCATTAAAACTGGTATAACCTTATTGTGCTCTTCAATGAGTAATGTAACAGTAAAAATAAATAATATAATACATAATAAATGTTATACAATGTGTCACATGTATGGGGATATTAAAGCAAAATATTACATTTGAATAAAATTGAAATGTATAAAGGTAGTACATTAGAACACATTTGTTAATTTCTAAAATTAAGTAAGTGTTATACAACTTACGATTTTCTGTGTTTTATTATTAATAAATGTATGAAAATTCAAATGTATACAAATATTATTATATTGTATTATAATGTGTTAAATGCACAATAATAAATTATGGTATTAAAGCATAATAATGTATTATTATTAAGAAGTTTATGAAAGATATGTTAGATTTTGTTTTGCTTACAGTATTATGTGCCCCTGTTCATATTAATATGTGTTGTTAAGAGTGCATAAGGTTTAAAATCCTCTACCGGAAATAATTTAAACATTTGGAATAAATAAAGCATATTAAACATGCTACAGCCTGCAGCCTATCATCATATTTTATGTTTTAGTAATTTCCTTGTTGTGTAACATATATAGTAAATAAACACCAGAAGTAGTAGTGTCATTATACCCAATAGAAGTCTGTATAGGCTATGTTCACTTATTAGTTTGAAATGATCAGCAATAACAGCTAAAGACAGACGCACATATTGCAAACTGGGGTGTTAAACAAAAGACAGCCTATTCAGCTCAGTAGCATTGTCTAAGACCTAAGTCTTTTAGAGCTGCAAATAGAAGGTATATTGTAATACTGTGTTCAGTGCTTGGTAAGATGACTTCTTTAATTTAGGCTAATTTGAGCTTCATCCACTAGTAACTTCGCCCTGATCACCCCAGCAGTACCTTACATTAAACCCAGTGGTAGCTTTCCTACTAGCTTTTCCAGCCTCCATGGAGCATAGTAACTGTTACAGCATGGTGATTCTGTTTACTGCAAAACAAATAACACATTTGTCAAACCAATAAGAATTTTAGACAACAATGGAGCTAATGACTGTCCCTCTGACTCACGTCTACCCAATCAAATCTCAGAGAATTCTACTTTAATCCAGAGAATTCAATCAGTTCATTCTAAAATGTTTAATATTCAATTATATAATTAATTGACAGTTAATTCTAGAATATTCAATCAGTTGATATTTAATCAAATCATTCTAGAACTCAATTGATTACTTTTAAAATATTTGACCAGTTGATTCTAGAATCTTTCTTAAGTTAATTCTAGAATATTTCATCTGTTAAGTCTATAATTCATTGTCAGTTATGTCTAAAACATTCAATCAATTAATTCTAGAATATTCATTCAGTTAATTCTAGAATATTCATTCTAATGCTTCATTCAGTTAATTCTAGAATATTCATTCAGTTAATTCTAGAATATTAATTCTAATGCTTCATTCAGTTAATTCTAGAATATCCATTCTAATGCTTCATTCAGTTAATTCTAGAATATTCATTCTAATGCTTCATTCAGTTAATTCTAGAATATCCATTCTAATGCTTCATTCAGTTAATTCTAGAATATTCATTCAGTTAATTCTAGAATATCCATTCTAATGCTTCATTCAGTTAATTCTAGAATATTCATTCAGTTAATTCTAGAATATTCATTCTAATGCTTCATTCAGTTAATTCTAGAATATTCATTCTAATGCTTCATTCAGTTAATTCTAGAATATTCATTCTAATGCTTCATTCAGTTAATTCTAGAATATTCATTCGAATGCTTAATTCAGTTAATTCTAGAATATTCATTCAGTTAATTCTAGAATATTCATTCTAATGCTTCATTCAGTTAATTCTAAAGCTCGGCAAGCTGCCACTGTTGGGCCCTTGAGCAAGGCCCTTTACCCTCTCTGCTCCCCGGGCGCTGGAGTTGGCTGCCCACCGCTCTGGGTGTGTGTGTACTCACTGCCCCTAGTTCACTAGTGTGTGTGTATGTGTGTGTTCACTACCACAGATGGGTTAAATGCAGAGGACACATTTCGCTGTACAGTGACAAATACCTGCACCTTTACCTTTAGAATATTTCATCTGTTAAGTCTATAATTCATTGTCAGTTATGTCTAAAACATTCAATCAATTAATTCTAGAATATTTTTTCAGTTAATTCTAGAATCTTTAATCAGTTGATATTTAATCAAATCATTCTAGAACTCAATTGATTAGTTCTAAAATATTCAACCAAATAATTCTAGAATAGTCAGTTAATTCTAGAATATTTAATCTGTTAAGTCTATAATTAATTGTCAGTTCATTCTAAAATATTCAGTCAGTTAATTTTCAAATATTCAATCAGTTCAATCTAGAACTCATAATCGGTGCATTCTAGAGTATTAATTTGGTTCATTCTAGAATTTTCAATTGATGAATTCTATAATATTCAATTAGCTCATTCTCACAATCAGATCATTCTAGATCCCAAAATATCAAAATCAATTCAGTCAAGAATTCCAATCAGTTCAGTTCTTATTTCCAAACAACTCATTCCAGAATTCCAAACAGTTCATTGTGCAACTGTGAAAATCGGCACATTTTAAAATTCTCAATAATTTCTGGCTTTCAACATGAGTTCATTTTAGAGTGTATTTAGAATGAACAGCTCTGTCATTCTAGATTGAACTAAATCAGTTCATTTTACAATCCAGAATCAGTTCATTCTTAAAAGCTGTTCAGTGAGTTTCAGAGTCTTGATGATTGGAGCTTTGAGGAGTTACAGGTTGGACAGTCAGTAATGCTCACTATGCAGGAAGAACATCAGTGTGTTACATCACCTCAGTCATCTGCTGGAGTAGATATGCAGAACTTCACTTTATCAGCATATGTAACAACAGTGTGTGTGTGTGTGTGTGTGAGAGAGAGAGAGAGAGAGAGAGAGACAACCGATTGAAGTGGCTTTTAATGTGAAACCAGTCACTGATATGTATGAGTTTTCGACTTATGAATGTAATCTCTCCAGGCAGACTGACTCTAACTGAGCTTATGGCTATACATGCAGAAAAAAATGAACTGCCTTCTCAAGCCAGTGTGTGTGTGTGTGTGTGTGTGTGTGTGTGTATGTATATGGCTCTTTGTGGGGACAGAATCCCTTTCGGATTGGGTTGTGGGAATGTTAGCTGCTCTACATGAGAAAAAATACTTTTTTACCCCAAAAACCGCAGCTCCTATTAGAACCAATAAAGAAGACCCAAGCTGACGTTTTGGATGCAGAGGTTAAGATCAGAGTTGGCTTTTACGGTGGGTGGAGTGTATGTGTGTGTGTGTGTGAGTGAGAGGACACGCCCTTTTGATTACATCACCCCATTCTGCTGCCACGTCACTTCAAGCTCAGGATGCAGCTCTGCCTAGCAACAGATTACACAATGCTCAACAACCACCATCCTCTAAAGTTGGACTTCAGTCACGGTTTGACCTGAGCTGTAACCTTAACCCCCGAATCAGGACATGGAGACCTGACCCCACTTCAGCTCTTGAACTTTCAGGCCGCATTTGAAGTGGCTGGCTTGTTTATGCACTGGCGGGGGTCTAGTGTGTCGGTCACCCACTTAAACAGTACAGGGATGGGGGGTTGGGTCAGAGTAAGGAACAATGGGAGATCATTCGGTTTCATTATTCTGTCCTAGTAACTTAGCAACCAGCAAAGCTGCTGCATAAATTTGTCCCTTGTAGGATCACGGTGGCCATGCTGATGTAAAACAAGGTGTGTGTATGTGTGTGTGTGTGTGAGAAATATGTAGTATAAATACTGTTGCTCAACTCTACTCAAACTCAACTCAAAGCTATTGTCAAGAAATGTGGGTGGGACCCTGTATAATGAGGGAAACATTCCTTATAGGTGGTAAAAAAAAAACCTTTAAGGAATAATTGCAAATTGTTAATAACCGCATGGGCTGTAAGTAAAGCTATTACTGCAGAGCCGGCCCAAGGCATACTCCTGTTATGTGGCCGCTTAGGCCCCATGCCACCAGGGGGCCCACAAGAGCACTAAGATATCATGATAAAAACATATATTTTAATAAGATACCTTTGAATAATAAAACAAAATAGTATTACACAGCCTATAGAATGATGAAGCATCTGGTGCTGAGGTGGTGGTATGGGAGCCCCAAATACAAATCTGCTTAGGCCCCATAAAAGCTTAGGCCGGCCCTGATACCGAGTTCTTTAGATATTCATAACATAAGATTCATAGCTCTAATCGCTAGTCTTGTGTCTCTAGATTCAGTTTTTGGTTAAATTGAAGTGCCTATTTTACTTATTAGTTTTTAATGACTGTGTATCCATTAGTTATTTTAGTATTTCATGCTTTTGCTGTTACTCATTTTACTAGTCAGTGTTGACCGGAGGAGGGTGGGTTCCCCTTTTGAGTCTCGGTTTGTCTCCAAGTTTCTTCCTCATGATCTGAGGGAGTTTTTCCTACCACCGTCTCCACTGGCTTGCTCACTTGGGGCTCGAACATGGATCTCTGTAAAGATACTTATGCCGGCCTCACATCAAATGACTTTTCAAGCAATTTCACAGACGGATTTCCAATGTTGGAATAAAATCATGTCTTGCTAGAGTTTCAGCGGGCTCCCGTCATCTAGATCATTTGGTGTAAGGTGGTCAGGATAGAGGTCTCAACTTTCTCAAGTTTTTAGTCATGTCTCATGCTAATTGCAGGGTCAGTCCAAGCCTTTATGGCACCCTAAGCAGATTTTCATTTGGGGCCCCCTCATACCACCACCTCAGCACCAGATGCTTCATCATTCTATAGGCTACACTGTGTGTGTAACACTATCATTAGCATTATTTGTAATTAGCTCACATCATACCGGTGTCATTTGGGCTATTGTTTTTAACCTTACAGGGGTACAAGACTCACAACAATTTTCTAATTAATTCTGGAAAGTTAATTTAACTATTTTAAAGTCATATCAGCAGACAAGACACTGCATTTACAGTAAAACAGTTTAATTAGTTTTGAAGTTGAAGTTTTAAACAGATGTGCAAATGGGAACGGAAACTTTTTTACAGCGATTTGCTGAGAAAGAGACATTGTGCCATACGCCGAAGCGCCCGGGCCTTTTTCGACCGCCCAAGCGGCGCATATCTGCATTTGCCCAACAGTGGCAGCAGCCAACAGCATAAATTGATGAACCTAGTAATGGTGTGCCAACAATGACAATAAATTAATATAAAAATCAATTTTACTTGTGTAATACCATTTCGTTTTATTATTTAATGTTATTTAAAAAAAAAAAAAAAAAAAAAAAAAAAAAAAAAAAATATATATATATATATATATAAGAGTGTAGATGTCCCCAAACATGTCATGGGCAGTGTATTTCCATCTGTCCCTCCTGTTTTTGCACCTTTTCATTCTGCCCTTGTGGAGCAAAGACGAAAAAAAAAAAAAACCCAGGGACTTCATCCAGAGTTCCTTGAGTTACATGATCACTCATGCACCAACTAGAGGGTGAAATACTATGGCTAATCAGGGGGTTCGCTTTAGTGCTCTGGTGTTGAGTGGTATCCCGCGGTGCTGATGCTTCTATGCTCAATTGACATTTTGGGTGTTTGGAACAATTTAATTGCTTTGTTTGATTTTCTTTTTTCAGGCGGAAATCCAAAACATCCTAAGTGGGAACTTTGACTAGCACTTTTTTGAACCCTGAGACATAACACTGACTGATCACATTGCCATGAACATGCCAGGGTTGTCATGACAGATTATGTCCAGTAATAGAAGAGTGTCATGTTTCCATTATCGTTCAATGTCCTGACACAGGCGTGACACTGAGGTATTATTGACAACTTATGACAGCATGTTATCTTGCAGGGTTTAAGTAAGGTATTACCGAATGCTGTTTCCCTTTTTCCCAGTATCCTAAGCTTTACAGAGTTACAGTTGCTAAGCTACAACTGGAGATTCAGTGTTTTTAGGGGAAGGGTTTAGCGAAGGGTGAACCCTGAGACAGACCAGTGCTGCAGCTCTACTTTTTTAAGAATACTGAAGACAGACATTTACAATTTCGAGGGTAAAGCAGGCTGAAATAAAGCAATAACCTTTTACTGCAATTGCTTTTAAGCTTCTATTTTCCCAGGAGTAAACTGTGACCAAGACTTCATTTTAGGCCATAAATAAACATCAAAAACTCATCTCTATGATAATGCTAATTTCTGCTAGCCCCATCTAGCAGTGTGTCCAGCTCACAGCTCACATTTAGAAGATCTAGACCTTACGAATGAGAATTGGTCCTACGCACTGGAAATCAGTCTCTGTTAGGTTCTAACTGTGTTAGTGGTTATTTTGACACATACTGTAAAGGTTCATTATGCTCAATGTTAAATACGAATATGAATGTGGACAGAGGTATTTGTTCAGTGGGTACATTGGTGTTTGTGCATGGTTTTCTGAAGACTTGTGGATACGGACGGAACAAAGCAGTACCACCAGGTGGTGGTGAAGGTAACTCTGGCTCTGGCTACGTTTGTAGTAAGTACATTATCAGGACCTCTTCTACTGTCAACATCTTTGTTGTTGTCCAAAAGCATTTGACACTGAACGTCCTCCAGTTCTCCTTAAGGACTGAGCAGTGGGAGATCTCGCTTAGCTTCATCTACCCAGAATCTACTGAGAAAACAACCCTGATTTGACAAATTGTCATCTTTGTCATTGTCATCAGTTTTTTTTTTTTTTTTTTTTTTTGGAAGTTTAAGAATTTAACATCTTTTTGTCTAACCAAAACTTTTAAAGTTAGCCTAGCATGTTAATACTTTAAAGAGCAGTTTTCACAAATATTGATTTAACCTAGTCCAAGATTACTCAAACTCTTAAATTATGTTGCCAGTGGTGAATCGGTTATTTTTAGTTTAGGCTTAGATTAAGACCTAGATCCTGGTCTGGGAACATGGCTCTTTGGATTGGTTTCCCACACAAGGATTAAGCCTAGTCCTAGACAGAATTCTGAATGGATATTTGCCATTGAAATGAAAAGATAGTTAAGCACTAGACCTAATCCCTGTCAAAGAAACCTTTGAAAAGCCTTTAGAGTTTGCAAACAAGCATCATCCTGGTGAATGTAACTGAAAATGACAGACATATGTTTTCTAACTGCTTGATATCATTAGGTCCTTTCTGGAGGCCCAGATTGCCATTGATTTCTTTATGTTTTGCATAATGTACAACGATATACTATGACATATTATTCCAATTTATTTATTTCCCTCTGAAAATATTGACTTTTAACCCTGGACTATCAAACTGACCCCAGTACACAAAGGGTTGGTTTTCTGAACAGTGATTAAGTAGAGTCATGGACCATATATTCCTTTCAGTGGAAAATCTCCAATCAAAATGCAGTGTAGACCAGGAAACTGGCCCAAGGAGTTCACACTAATCTGCTTTCATTGAGTAACCTTTCATCTAAATTGGAAAAGAACCTTTACATGAAGTGAAGGTAAGGTTCTTTAGACCTTATTTACAAACATGGAAACAAAATGGTTATTCTATGGCTGAGGTCTTCAAATCTGGACCCTCAGTCCAGTTTCCAGTCCTGAACAGCCCTTCGTAATCCTTGGTAGGTGTGACACTACATGGTCAATAAGTTACAATAACTGCTCGCTTTACTTCCAGCAAGAACAAAAAACAGGTCTGGAAACTGGACTCAAGGTCCATATTTGAAGACCTGGGTTCTATCACGTCCCTCAGAAGTCCAGATGTTGCCCAGATGCTTGCTGGGAATTGGAGTTCATATTGATAGTCTGCTTACTAAAAGAACAGTTTTGAGAAGAGTTCTGGAGTACTATAAGAGTCTGTAGGAGGCGTGACATTGACATATTCTTAAAAATAAGGTGCTACAAAGTGAGCGACGTCATAGAAGAACCACTTTCGGTTTCATAAATCTGTTTTACAAAAATGGTTCAGAACCTTTATGGAACCAAGGTTCTTTTATGGCTTCTGGTTTAGGCCACACTCACTTCCAGTTTAAACACAGATCCAGAGAGTATCATTGCATTATACCCCCGTTTCACAGTTTCACACTAAATCACGCTCTTAACAGGTTGAGTTGGGAATGAATCTTTGACAGTGTGTAAATGATCCAGCTGTGATGCATCTTGGGAGTATGTGTTGTTGAACCAGGCGAGTTGAAGTACAGCTGAAGTACATTTTAATGCATGTTGAAAAGCTTTCAGACCACGTTTAGAGCCGTTTAGCTTCTGATAGCATCTGATCCGACGCAGAATTGAGTGGAGTTGTAAATGGGCTGATAATTAGCTGATGCTTCTAGATTGATTTGATTGTAGAAGCTGGAAGATGAAGACTGTTTTAGAAGCTTCTGCCAATGAGTTCTTAATCCCTCCAGCTCCTTGAGGACTCTCAAGATCAGCTCAGAGTTATTCCTGCATGTTTCCAGTGTAAGATCTGACCTCACCCTGCTGTTGGACGCTGAAAGTGCTAAGGCCAAGTGATAATTGTCTTAAGTAAGTAAGAATGACTCTGCTCAGTCGTCCGGAGCTGCACAATAGGAGTGGATAAAGTGCCAGTTCATCTTTCAAGGGCTATGTAGTTGCTCCATTGTGGCATAATTCAATGAGGACATTCAGACAACTTTCTGTTCTGTTCAGAATGTTAATGCTGATTATTCCTCCTTTACTTTTATCTCATTTGGGTTTTATTCAGTTGGGTCTGAGTAGAGTAAGGAGAGCTGGGTCTCTGTGAGTCACAGTGAAGAGAGAGAGAGATAGTGGGAGAGAGGCAGAAAAGGAAGAGAGATATGTGAGAGAGGACAAATGAATGCAGCAGCCTGATCTATCTTATCGATTCCAACCTAACCTTAACCTAACCTTAATCTACACCTTATTGTCACCTAAACCTAATCTTAATCTTTATTCCTAATCTAATAATATACATCTAAACATCATTTTAACCTAATCTTAATTTATATCTAAACCTCATCGTAACCTAACATTAATCTATATCTAAATCTTATCTTAACCTAACATTAATCTATATCTAAATCTTATTTTAACCTAATCTTAATCTACATATAAACCTTATCTTAACCTAAACTTAATCGACACCTAAACCTACACCTTAATCGTCACCTAAACCTAATCTTAACCTAACTTTAATCTACATCTAAAACTAATCTTAACTCTTATTCTTAACCTACACCTTAATCTACATCTAAAACTAATCTTAACCCTTATTCTTAACCTAAACCTAATCTTAACCTTTATTCTTAACCTAAACCTTAATCTACATCTAAACCTAATCTTAACCCTTATTCTTAACCTAAACCTTAATCTACATCTAAACCTAACCTAAACCTTAATCTACATCTAAACCTAATCTTAACCTTTATTCTTAACCTAAACCTTAATCTACATCTAAACCTAATCTTAACCCTTATTCTTAACCTACACCTTAATCTACATCTAAACTTAATCTTAACCCTTATTCTTAACCTAAACCTTAATCTACATCTAAACCTAATCTTAACCTTTATTCTTAACCTACACCTTAATCAACACCTAAACCTATTCTAACCTATCCCTAACCTACACCTTAATCTACATCTAAAACTAATCTTAACCCTTATTCTTAACCTAAACCTAATCTTAACCTTTATTCTTAACCTAAACCTTAATCTACATCTAAACCTAATCTTAACCCTTATTCTTAACCTAAATCTTAATCTACATCTAAACCTAACCTAAACCTTAATCTACATCTAAACCTAATCTTAACCTTTATTCTTAACCTAAACCTTAATCTACATCTAAACCTAATCTTAACCCTTATTCTTAACCTACACCTTAATCTACATCTAAACTTAATCTTAACCCTTATTCTTAACCTACACCTTAATCTACATCTAAACCTAATCTTAACCTTTATTCTTAACCTACACCTTAATCTACATCTAAACCTAATCTTAACCTTTATTTTTAACCTAAACCTTAATCTACATCTAAACCTAATCTTAACCCTTATTCTTAACCTACACCTTAATCTACATCTAAACCTGACCTAAACCTGGAACAGTCAGCCTGTATGGACATTTTAGATAGGAATACACACACACACACACACACACACACACACACACACACACACACAGACAGAGAGAGAGATAGAGAGATAGACTCCTCCTCATCTCTGGTTAGCTTTAGCTGGTAGCTGCTGTTAGATCAGTGCAGTATGAACACAGTGTGACAGCTCAGACTGTTGTCACCCCGTCACATGAGCAGTCTACAGCGTGCATGTGTGTGTGTATGTAGGTGGGTGAGGGAGAGAGATAGAGAGAGTTAGAGATAATGATAGAGTTAGTTGCATATGTGTGTGAATTAGAGTGTAAGTGAAGGAGAGTAATCAGTGTGTGTCTAAAAGCTGTGCATCTGTGTGTGTGTGTGTTTACAGTGTGAGCTCTTATCTGGTATTCTGAGTGCAGCACAGTCAGCTAATAATGAATGAGCTGTTTTGAACAGCCCTAATGAGCGACCTTTACACTATTGACACCTGACATCAGCACCACCCCTCCCAACACCACCACCACCACCACCACCATAAAACAGAGCCTTCCATTAACCCCGCTGGCTCTGTGGTCAGGAATAGCTCAGCCATCCCACATGTGCATTTGCACTTCTGTGTTAATGCACTGTAGCTTTGGGTTCTAGCCGTTTAAATACAGTCTTATATACCTCACAGCATCCTGAGCCGTTTGAAATACACATTCTCGTCTTATATTAAACCAAAATATCAGCCATAACATTAAAACCTATTATTATTCTAATATTATGTAGGTCCACCTTATGTCAACAGAACAGGCATGGACTCAGCAAGACTTCTGAAGGTCTCTTCTGGAGCCTCTATGAGCATCAATAAGCCTATATAGCTGTAAAAAGGCTATTGTTGGCTATTATTGAGTTGGCTATTATAAAACCATCTAGCTGATTGTGAATACTAGAATTAATTGATTGTAATTCAACCAATTCATTCTCAATCAGTCCACTCTAGAACACAGAACCAGTTCTTACTAGAATTTGAAACCAGTTGTAAAATTCTAAAATGTTTATAATGTTTATTTAAGCAGTTTATAGAAATAGAAATAGATTTTTATTATTATTTTTCTTTACAATCAACTGATTTCAAATTCTAGTATGAACTGGTTCAGTGGTTTAGAGTGGACTGATTGAGTTTTAGAATGAATTGGTTGAGATTTCTAAAATGACTTTCTAAGAAATTACTTTCTAGAATATATTAATTTACAATTCTTCCTTGTACCTCGTTTATCAATAAGTCTATGTTAAAAGGGTAACACTTGTACAAGTCAAAGAACCCTTTTTTAATACTACGTAGAGACAGTTTTGCTGCTTGCGAATTTTAAAATGAATCTAAATTTAGGTTAATTTTAGTATAAACTGGTTCTAAGTTCTAGATTGGACTGATTATGTACTACAGAATGAACTTGTTCTAAGTTCTAGAATGAACTGATTGAAAATTCTAAAATAAATCAATTATGAGAATTCAAGAATTTATTGATTGAATTGAATGAATATTGATTGAAAATCTACCCTGAACTTGTCAGGTGGGGCATCCATGGATCATCATCAGTAAGTCTACACACTTTTTAAAAAGGGTAACTCTTGTACAAGTCAAGGAACCCTTTTTCAATGCTACATAGAACCACCTTTGCTGACTGTGAGTTCTAGAATGGACTGATTGAAAAATACACAATAAATTGATTGTAAGTTGTAGATTGAACTGGTGAATTTTAGAAGGTATTGATTGAGAATTCTAAAATAAACTTGTGAGGTGGGGCCTCAATGGATCCCATCAATGAGTCAACATGGCTTTAGAAAGGATAACACAAGCTGACGAAACCTTTTTCTCAGTACTACTTAGAACCACCTTTCCGATTCTGAATTCTAGAATGAAGTGAAAAGTTAGAATAAACTGATGAGAATTCTTGAATGAACTTGTAAGATGGGGCCTCCAGAGATCACATCATTGAGCCTTGGGGGCCAGTGGCACTAATGCTGGTTCCCCGGTTGTCCCTCCTTTGACCTTTTTGGTAGTTACTGACCACTGCATACCAGGAACACCCTTCAAGACCTCCCTGATATTTTGGAGATGTCCTGACCCATCCGTCTTGCCATCACAATTTGGCCTTTGTCAGAGTGGCTCAGATTCTTACTCCTGACTATTTTTCTTTCTTCCAACACATCAACTTCAAGAACTGTCTCTGCACTGGCTGCCTAATATATCCCACCCCTTGTCAGATGCCATTGGAACCAGATAATCAATGTTCAGCAGGCGTCAGACTGTTTTTCTAGTGCCATTGAAGGCTTTATGAGAGTTTTAAAACTGTCAAACTATACAAAACTAAATGGTTTAAGCACTCTGGAATGCTCAGTCTACCCCGACTGTTCAGACGGAGTGTCAAGGAGTGTGTTTTGAGCCGGGTGAGAACACACAGCTTTCTGCATGAATATTCTGACAGCAATCTGAATATACAAAAAGGCGAGAGAAAGCTCTGTGAACTCTGAGAACATCTTCACAAATGTGTTAGAGGGCATATTTCTGAGAATTAGAATTAGAGGTCTCGGATGAATTAGCTGTAAGTTCTGGAATGAACCAACTGTACATTCTACAATGGACAGATTGGATATTCTACACTTTTAAAGGTTCTTCAACAGTTCTTTAGTAAAGGCAATGGTTCTATGTAGCTCCACAGAACCACATCTGAAGTGCTTCTTTGTCTGGTTTAATAGTTCTTCAAATACACGAATCTCTTGTAGATGATTCTTCAAACCATCAAAAAAGTTTTTTTTTGTACAAGTAAAAAGACCTATGCATATTTTTTTTGTTGATTGTGAACTGGTTGTGGATTAACTGTTTAAAAGTCTTCTCAGTTGTGAGTTCTAGGATGAACTGATTGTAAATTGTAGACATTTCTAGTTATTTTTTAGAAAACACATTTAGTATATTCTGGAATGAACTTATTCTGAGTTGTAGAATGAACTGATTAAATATTATAGAATGAACAGGTATATTCTAATGTACCAGAACCGATTGTGAGTTCTAGAGTTAACTGATTAAATATTGTAGAATGAACTGATTGAATAATCCACAATGAAGCGATTGTGAGTTAAAAATTAAGAATTTTGAGATTTGGGATTGTTATTTGAAAGTTCTTGAATGAAAATAATTGAATCATGAGTTCTAGAAACTAGTGACTCTAAACTCTAACTCAAAAAATGAAGTTGAAGTATGAAACGATTGGGAGCTCTAGTATGAATTGATTCAATGTCTTGTGGGTAGATTTGCTGGGTTTGACTTCAAATGTTCAGTGTTGTTTCTATATGTGTGTGTCTGTGTGTGTGTGTGTGTGTGTGTGTGTATGTATGTGTGTGTGTGTATGTAGAGCTTCAGCCCTCCTCCTGGAGAACTCAGCGAGTGTCCAGCCACTCTCCTCCACTCCACACACTGACCTTTCTCTAATGACACCCAGCGCAGTGTGTTCTCTGCAATCTACAGTTCTGTACACACAGTGCAGCCTTCCTCTCCTCAGCCCAAACTCCTATAATCCTTTATAGCTGATATTTCTGACATATTCATTTGTGTATGGAAGTGTTTATGAGAAGATGGGGGAAGGGACAGTTCCATGCACACATCAGTATAGTTTACTATACCTTTCCAGACACCCCTCCCCCTTAAAATAAATAAATAAATAAATAAATAAGAACACACACACACACACACACACACACACACACACGTTACTGTACTTGTTAAGATTTTGCTTTTTATTCTGAATCTTGAGTGATGAATCTTTTAAAGGTTTAAGGAATTGGATAAACCAGATGCCACATCACTTAACCTCTTAATGTAGAAAGGCTTATTACACACTAAGGCGTGTAACTCAGTAACTACAGGAGCTTTTGTAAAAACTGGGGGGCTGTTCTTTGGTAATAGAAGTCAGTAATAACACCAGTGGCCCATAGGCTGTTTAAGAGGTTAAAGAATAACCTAAATAATAAAAAGTGTTATTAAGTGAGTCATTATCATGAATTAGTGCCATTTGTGAAGACATGGCTAATGTCATTCTATGCTAGCAGTTTTCACATCCAATATTTCTGTATGTGTCACTATGCCAAATATTTTTATTGACTTACAAAGAATGTAAGTAATAACAATGAGCTTGACAAGCTTGTCCTGATACAAGGTTTTGTCCTGAAACTAAAAATGTTTTAATATTTGGAAATGAGAGGTAATTATAATCTTACCTATATTTAAACCATGGGGTCAAAGACACTTTATTGTCACTTCCTTAAAATCTGAAATATAAAAACCATTAGTTTTGTAGGGGAAGAAATAACAGTTTTATGGGGTTGAGTAAGTAAAAATTGTGCAACATTTAGAAATATATACAGAATTGTAAGAAAAAAAGCAGACTTTGTGAAATAACTTTATAATTATTTAATATTAATAAACAGTAATATTATTAAATAAGGGCACTGGATCCAGTACAGTAAAACTATGAGCCTGATTCACTGCATCTGAACACAGTTTCCCAGGTGGTTTATTGATCAGGACATGTGGAAAGATGTTAAAATGCACAGCGCTTTGCTAAGTCTGACCCCTCGCTTGCCGGGTTAACCCAGTTCATACAGCTTGTTACATTTCTGAATCTCTGCATTTTAAATAACGTGACTGCTTGTAGTAATAAGGCCTCGTTTTATTGCAGCCGGTGGGTACTAGGTATTAGCAGGGAGCTGATCTGCATGAAAGCCTCCTTTCAACCCGTTTCACCATATTAAAGTCAATTGTTACCCAAAGGCAGAGAAAAGGTCAATGAATAGTGCGAGCGAAGACATTTACTTATGTGAGATGATTGTGGGCAGTATATAAAGAGGTATAGAGGCAGTGTGTATGAGTAGAAAGGGCAAGTCTCTTCATAAGGCAGAACCGGACAGTGATAGATTGTACATGCAACACCTTTATAGACTTTTTCCTGTTTCGATCAGCTTAATCCAAAGTGCCAGGTCATAAAGGAACATCTCTCTCTGCTCTTGTGAAGCCTGGAGCAGGATCGATTCCAGCTTTTATGAGCTGAGCAGTGATGTCTGCTGAAACAGAACTGAGCAGGCTTGCAGTTGTTGAGCAGGAAAAAAGGTGTTTTTGACGGACAGCGATGTTGCTCTGTAATGACCTCCAGTTGATTTTTTCGGCCTGTGTTTGATCAGTTATCTGATTTTATAGTCTACTGTTTCCCAGTCCTGGTCCTAAAGTCCTTCTGCACGGCACAAAGTAGCGTTTCTCTACCTTCTAAATGAATTATTTGTAAGTTATTTCTTTAGTTTTGCTCTGCTACATATGTAATTATGCAATTATGCCGTAGTTCTATAAGGAATTACAATTACAGTTGATTAACACACTGCCTCAACAGGTTTGAAAAGGCAATTCTGACCTTTTCGGTTTATTTTAATACATATCATACAATGATACAATGACAATAAAAAACATAATACATTTTTTGTTATTGTTATACTTTTTAAATGTAATTACATAATAATACAGTACTAATCATCTCACATAAGTCATTTTATATGGATATTTTCTTATTGAAAACAAATGGAGAAATTGTGCTAAAAGTACTGAATTTACAGTAAATTCCAAAGTAAATTTGACCTTGACATAAACTGAAAACATTGGAAGTGCAGATTCAAACCTGTTCATATAGAATGTAAAAATGTAATTTGATGTGAATCTGTGTAATTACAATGAATTACTGCATAATTCCATATTTTTTTCTTTCCCTCAAATTCAAATGATAATAAAACATCTAGGGCCCTGTTTTAGTGATCTTTAGGTTAGCCATCAACTGTGCACCGTGCAGCTTGATTTGGGGTGTGTCAGTGTGTCTTTGCTATTGTAACGACAGGAAACATTTGCCTCCCGTGACTCAAAACGGGCAAAAGGCATGTACTTAAGTCTCTTAATTAATTAAACGTGCAATAAACCAATCAGCGTGTCACACATGTAGATATATTCGGAAGCACTGTTACTGTTTAAACGCCACAGACAGAAGGAGTGAAAGTAGACTGTTGGCGGGATGTAAGATAGCAGTGAGAATCGCAACGTGCCTTGCACAGGGTGTACGATAAGGCCCATACTCTTTAACTGACAAACACTGGTGTGATCTGGACTGAATGTGCAGAATTGACTTATTTAAGAATTTCTTAGAAGTTTATAACTTTCAACACCGTTTCTCCATTTTATGTCAATGAGATACCAGTGGAAAATTCATAATACATAATATTGCACCATGCTTTTGTTGGCAATGACTGTGGCTTCTAAGGGTTATTTTGTGTGTGATGATTGTTTAAAGCCTGTCCAGTAATACAAATAATAAATTGGGTAGAGAGGGGCTCATACATTGTTCAGCTACAGGTGGGCTACAGTCTGTAATTGTATACTTGTATGGTGATCTCTAAGGTAGGTGTTTCTGATAATGTGACCAGTGAGTTAAAGTACATAGAAAACCATAAAGTAAATTACCAACATTTAATTGGTTGACAGTTCCTGTTGTATTGTTTGTCCGGGCTGGACTCATGCTGGATTGTGTGATGATAATAATATCTGGTAAGAGAAGGTATCTTGAAGAACCTGTGAGCTATAAAGGCAAATATGGAAGCTAACAGTGGCTTTGATAAGAGCTAGTGCCTCATTCTCCAGGGACTCCTCCTGTGATGGACATCACCTTAATCAGACCTTAAGCAATCAATGCTTGTGCTTACCTCTGATTGGCCAATTTAACTCCTCACCATGGAAACCCTGTGCTCTCTTCCAGTTTGATGACCTGGGGTAGGGTGGAATAACAGACCTAGCAGGTGGTGTTGAAGGTTAGAGAGGTTTTACCTTTCAGCACAGAACTGTTTACTCATCGTCACACTTTTTTATTGTAGGACAAGCAGATATTTATTGATATGCTTGTTTATTTATTTGTTTATTTATTTAAGGGTTGTGATGAGCAGCAGCTGGTGGTTCTTTCATTTTTCAGTGTTTAAGAATTATGATTCATGTGATTTGAAAAATCAGAAACGTTTGCAATGTTCCAGCCGTATCTGCTGCTCCTTATAGTCAAAGCTCTTGGCTTAAAACTGCTGGGAAAAGCTGTCAGACAGAGAGAGAGACAGAGTAATGGGTCTTGTGATGCTTTGTGATACTCCCTTTGGAAAACACACACACACACACGCTATATCAGAGCAAACAGAATGGTTGTGTCCGCTGGGACAGTTTCAGGGTGCTGATGTGTGTCAGGGTGATTTGGAGGGTGATCATGTGCAAACACACACAATTGCCTTTCTTTGCTTTATAGTCACACACACCTCTTTCTTGTGTTCACAAAGATTTTGGTCCATGCAGGGGAAAAAAAACCTGGTCAAGCTGAGTAAGCTGGGTTACTCTTGACCAGCATAGGGTATGTTTAAATTTGATGGTTTAGCTGGTCTACCAGCATGGCCAACCTGAATAATACAGCCAAGCAGAATAACCATATAAGCCAAGTTGTTCTTCCATTGCGGTGGCAAGCACAGTGTGAATGTTGAGATGTAATTCAAGTATAAAATGTTGTCTGTTATATTAAACATCAGTAAATTCCTAACACCACTACATGTTATACCACTGGACCTTATTATACCACTGATCATAACACAGCTGTCCATAACACCACTGACTGTAACACCACTGATCGTCACAACACTGACTGTAACACCACTGACTGTTACACCACTAGACATTATACCACTGATCATAACACCTCTGACCATGACATCACTGGACCTTATTATACTACTTATCATAACACTACTGACTGTTACACTACTAGACATTATACCACTGATCATAACACAACTGACTGTGAAATCATTGATCGTCACAACACTGACTGTAACACCACTGACTGTTACACCACTAGACATTATACCACTGATCATGACACCACTGACTGTTACATTACTAGACATTATACCATTGATCATAACACCACTGTCCATAACACCACTGGACCTTATTATACCACTTATCATAACACCACTGACTGTTACACCATTGATCGTCACAACACTGACTGTAACACCACTGACTGTTACACCACTGTACACCACTGACCATAACACCACCGACTACAACACCACTGATCATCACAACACCGATCATCACAACACTTACTGTAACACCCATGGACATTATACCACCGACAATAACACCAATGACTGTAACACTACTGATCGTCAAAACACTGACTGTAACATCACTGACTGTTACACCTCTAGACATTATACCACTGATCATAAAACCACTATCCATTACACCACTGACTGTAACATCACTGATCATAACACCACTGATTGTAACACCACCGACCATAACACCGCTGACCATAACACCATTGATCGTAACACCACTGATCATAACACCACTGACCATAACTCCACTGGACCTTATTATACCACTGATCATAACACCTCTGACTGTAACACCATTGATCATCACAACACTGACTATAACACCCGTGGACACTATACCACTGATCATACCACTGGTAATAATACAACTGGACCTTATTATACCACTGAACACAGAACAAGTTACAAAAATAATAATTCAAAGAGAATGATCATTTTTGTTGATCTTTTGTTAGACTTCAAAACCCAGAATGGTAAGATGATCATCATAATGTGTTTTTTCCAGAAACTGCTTTTGGAAAAAGGCAAACGTTAAGGTGACTGAGCTGTCTTGTTTGGATGATCATCATGATCAAATCAAGGTAAACAGGACCTAAAGTATAAGATTTTACACTGCTTATCTGTGCAAATTCTTGTGTATTCTGGAAGGACTTGTTGGCTCTGCTTTTAGAAAACAAATCGATACATTATTGATGCTGGCAGCATTGCACTGACACATGCAATAAAAAATGCATTTGATTTACAGTGCAGTGCTGCAGGGTTCCTCTGCAGTGTGTGTGTGTGTGTGTGCAACCATTGGCTGTTTAAACATCCTGCATGTCTCTTTTAAAATCGAATCGGCATACAGTACATACAAATATAGACATAGATATTTGTATATACACAAGGCCTAGAGCAGGGTTCTCCTATGATCAGTAGCAAAAATGGTACCAGACTTAAACACAGTTTTATTAATGTCCACCAAAAATAATCCCATAGTTCCAAAACAACTGTTTCTAAACAGGCTGAGACTTATTCATTTTCTAAAATAACCCCATAGTTCTAAACCAACTGCCCTCTAACCAGACCTAAACACAGCCTTATTAGTCTTGTTAATAATCCCACCAGACCTGAAAACACTAATTTAATAACCAATCAAGTTATCCCATAGTTCTATACCAACTGTTTTGTAAGCAGAACTAAACAGAGCCTTATTAATCGCCAGACTAATCCCATTACTGTCCTCTAACCAGATCTAAACACAACCTTATTAATGTCCATAATAATTCCATTACTGTCCTCTAACCAGATCTGAACACAACCTTATTAATGTCCATAATAATCTCATTACTGTCCTCTAACCAGACATAAAAACACAGCTTTATTAATTTCCTGTAAACAGAACTACAAACAGCTATATTAATATCCAAAGTAACCCCACCAGACCTAAACACAGCCTTATTAATCTCCAAAATAACAGCATAGTTCATATATGATATAGACCATATATCATAATTCCACTGTTATTCACAGATTGGATGCTCAATGCCTAGCTAAGTTGCTGCTCCTCCAGATTCAAATTCATGAACTACACAGTGATTACCTGCTGAAGTGAATCAAGCATATTGTTCATGAGACACTGTGTGTCCTTTTTGAGCTGGAAAAGTATGCCTTGTGTGGCTCAAAGCGTGCAAAAGTCTCTTAAATAATTGTGGGTCTGTTTTGGGCGTAACGTGCAATAAACCAGTCAGCTTGTCACTCGCCATTCCCTTTAAGAGCCAGGTGCAGTCTGACTTTGACTTTTTGGTGGATTGCTATTTCAGTGGCACATCGTGCTCGGTCTGGGAGGGCGTACTGGAGCGGTGGAGCTCCTCGCCTCTACAATAATGTTATTTTATTTTGTTCCTGGTAATTGTTGATGTAAAGGTTTTACATAGCTGCCAACTGGTACTATGCACTATGGGTTTGCACCTGTGTTTTCTGTTGCCAAGATTGCAATATGCCAGAAACTGACCTAAACACACCTCATTTCGAGACCACCACGCCCATCGGCATAGATATATTCGCAAGCACTGTAGCCTTTTAAACGCTGCAGGCAGAAGGTGTGAAAATAGGCTGTTGGCGGGGTGTAAGATACCAATGAGCATTGCAACGTGCCTTGCACAGGGTGTAAGATGGGGCCCTGAGTCTTTTGGAGAGTTTCTAGGTCAGTGTTTTCAGGTCCCAAACTGTGATTGACCTCCACTGCAACTGTGCTGGCCTTTTTTATGTTCTTTATGTGAACCTGTACACAGCACTTTGCAGAAGATTCTGGTGTCTAAGCACATTATCTGAAAGCATGTTTCTCAGCAATAAAATAGATTTTACTGTAGAAACTCCAGATGCTATGATAACAGATGCAGGTAAACGTAAATACAGCTAGAAATAAATCTTGGTTGCAGATTTCTCCTGGACGCCCCCATCAGCCAGCACAGTGTGTTCAATTCCATCAGCAGCAGCAGCTCACCTGATTTACCATCATTAAGCACTAATTTACCAAACCAGGTGTTGGATGATCACTATAAATTATGCTAGAACTTTGGAGATATTTATCATGGGTATCATAAGGAGTTCATCCTGCTTTTGTTGGAGTAACTGTCTCTACTGTCCTGGGAAGGCTTTAAAAAGGTGACGAGAGCGATAGTGAGGTTAGGATTTTGGACGATCACCACTTCACCTTATTTCTAACTCCCTAACTCATCCCAAAAGTATTGAATGAAGCACCAACCATCATTCCAGAGAACACAGTTCTCCCACTGCTCCACAGCTCAATGCTGAGGGGCTTTATACCCCTTTAGCCCAGGGCCCAGCCTAGGCATTAGGCATGGTGCCAGTAGATTCATATTCATCTGCTCCAGAGAGTCCTATTCTAGTGGCAGTACTTCTCTGCATAGACAAACTGTGTGTGTGTGCAGTTGCAGCTGTGTCAGCAATTGGTGCAAAAAAGTAGCTGAAGGCATTCATTAGAAGGGGTGTCCACAAACATTTGGACAAATAGTGTATATACAGTATATATACAGTTGTGAAACGGGAAGACGATGACATCAGTCATCATAAGTGATAACACTTTATTACATGGTTTGTTTTGCCAGGGTTCAGTAAAGCTACAGTAGCTGTGAAAGCGAGTGTTTTTGGGCAGGACATGCTAGGTCAATCTAATCAAATGGAACTGATATGACTGGCGTGAGTGCTGCACTGTCGGCAGTGGTTTCCTCTCCAGCTCTGTTCCAGAGGGAGGCTTGGAGTCTTCAGCAGCAATCTGGCAGTCTCCATGCTTTGGCTCAGATTAATTGCGCTTGACCCGCCGGCCCCCTCTCCTGTGAGCTACAAAAGGCCGTCTGGGACTCCTTCAGGGATGAGCTTCACAGTACGGTTTCTTCATCTGTCCATCCCTCAGGGATGACCCAGACTAATGATTAATGGGGCTGGGTTATCAGCAGGTGCTCTGTGATGTAATGTGTCGTAGGCATGGAAGGAAAAGGCTCGGAAAGGAGTGCATGAGCACACTGGTGCAGCTGTAGATAATTGTGCACCATAAGGGAAAGCCAGTGACACATTGTAGTTAACATAAACGGCCACACAAACACTAAATAGCCCTGTATTTGTTTTGTTGTTCTTTTTGTGTTGACTTTGTATCTGCACCCTGCTGATCAGTAGTTTAAGCAAAAACATCAGTTAACTGACATTAAATGAATAATTATTCATAAAATAATAAATGAAAAAGACAGTGTGGACACACAGAACCATGCTAAGGTAAGGAAATACCTCTCAAACTACAGTATGTTCCTTTCAGTTCAACATACAAATTAGACCTACTTGCACCCCCTCCAGTCAGAACATCCTAACTTGGGTGTTACCTGTGAGGATATCCCCACGGGTATCCCCAGGGTGTTACCTGGGGATACCTGTGTGTCCCCAGTGTCGTTTTTTTCTAAAACCATTGCAGTCATTTGGCTGTTAGCTAAACATATGGTGGACAGCTTTCGATTTTGGGGTTTTCTGAAAACATCACAAGGTCAAAACGATACATACCGGGACCAAAATATGCACACACCCACTTAGATTATTAATTTAGTGGTGCTGAAAAATCTTGACTTGCCAATGACAAGGCCTCTTCACTTCCTGTCAGTGATCATGATTGACAGCACCTGGCCCACATAAAAAGGGTTTATTTGACAGCCCTTACTGGACCCCAGGTCCAAGGATTACTTGGACCTTACTACAATGGAAAGGTCCAAGGAGCTCAGTGCAGATCGGAGAAGGATGATCGTAGATTTACACGAGTCAGGAAAGTCTCTTGGAGCCATTTCTAACCTACTGCAGGATGCAAGATCAGCAGTTCAAACTCCTAAACATAGGTTATTGGGAGGTGTAGCCATTTTGCTAAGCTAAGAGGAATCTGGTCGGATGGTCAGGAATAAAATACCCAGTAACCACAGGCCCCAAAAATGATGCCTCCACTCATTTGCAGCTGAACCTCATGGACAAAGAAAAAAGCCTCCTATAGAAAAGTATTTACGGTCAGATGAGACAAACATTGGGTTGTTTGGACACAATGACAAGTACGTAAAAAAAAGGTCAAGCATTCAACTTAAAAAAAAATTGCCATCTGTTAAGCATGGTGGTGGTAGCAACATGATCTTGGACTGTTGTGCTCTTTGTGAAAAAGAAGATGAAAGTAAATGAAAAAAGGAAGAAGCAGGACTAGATGGTTGAAGCTTGAAAGTTTGGACCTTGCATTGGGTAAAGCACAATTGGGTGTTCCAACAGGACTGTGAAAGACTGGATGAAGCAGGCTAAGCTTTGGAATGGCCTTTGCTAAGTCCTCACCTTAAATATGTGAACTGTGCCTGAAAGTTGAGTCCATGCCAGGAAGCTTAACAGCGAACTCTACCAATTCTACCAGAATTCTGTCAGATTTAGTCCGGTGCCAGTTCTGGTTCAAAGCCAAATACAGATACACTGATGCAGGCATTGCGTTACATCCATATAACACACTGTAATTGTTGGTAGGTTATTTATCTCTCTCTCTCTCTCTCTCTCTCTCTCTCTCTCTCTCTCTCTCTCTCTCTCTCTCTGTCTCTGTCTCTCTCGCTCTCTCTCATTAAGATGCTGTAGCTCGTGGTCATTATCGCTGGCTTGCTGAAGGTGTAATTGGAGGTGGATTATCAGGTGAAATGGATGGGCGAAAGGCGGTGGTGTAAAGCACTTCTGCAGTAATTAACCTGTCTGTTAGGGGCAGACTTTATGGCGATAGCGTCAGGAGAAAAGACAGCTTTCATACAATAAGCTTATGCAGCCTTACAGTGATATACAACCACACTGTCACTTAGTTCTCCTCTCTCTTTCTCTCCCCCCCTCCCTCTCCATCTTCTTTCCTCCAGATACAAAGTTCAATTAAGGTCCTGCTGTTGCGAGGCATTAGTAAATAATGAAACAGATTTGGAATGACATCTCATTGCCATTCCAGACTTCCAGAATTTGATTCTTATCAGTGTTGAACTAAAGCACTCACTCTTTAACCACTGGAGAGTCTCAATACATGTCCTTAAAGATATACAACATCAAAAATGCTAATGCTGTTAGAATCCCTTATCTTGTACGTCCACTCACTGGCCACTTTTTTAGAGACACTTACCTTGTACATCCACTCACTGGCCACTTTATTAGAAACACTTACCTTGTACTTCCACTCACTGGCCACTTTTTTAGAGACACTTACCTTGTACATCCACTCACTGGCCACTTTATCAGAAACACATACCTTGTACTTCCACTCACTGGCCACTTTATTAGAAACACATACCTTGTACTTCCACTCACTGGCCACTTTATTAGAAACACATACCTTGTACTTCCACTCACTGGCCACTTTATTAGAAACACTTACCTTGTACTTCCACTCACTGGCCACTTTATTAGAAACACATACCTTGTACTTCCACTCACTGGCCACTTTATTAGAAACACATACCTTGTACTTTCACTCACTGGCCACTTTATCAGAAACACATACCTTGTACTTCCACTCACTGGCCACTTTATTAGAAACACTTACCTTGTACTTCCACTCACTGGCCACTTTATTAGAAACACCTATACTGTACTTCCACTCACTGGCCACTTTATTAGAAACACCTACACTGTACTTCCACTCACTGGTCACTTTATCAGAAACACATACCTTGTACTTCCACTCACTGGCCACTTTATTAGAAACACCTATACTGTACTTCCACTCACTGGCCACTTTATTAGAAACACCTACACTGTACTTCCACTCACTGGCCACTTTATTAGACACATACCTTGTACTTCCACTCACTGGCCACTTTATCAGAAACACATACCTTGTACTTCCCCTCACTGGCCACTTTATTAGAAACACCTATGATGTACTTCCAATCACTGGCCACTTTATTAGAAACACATACCTTGTACTTCCACTCACTGGCCACTTTATTAGAAACACTTACCTTGTACTTCCACTCACTGGCCACTTTATTAGAAACACCTATTTTGTACCTCCACTCACTGGCCACTTTATTAGAAACACATACCTTGTACTTCCACTCACTGGCCACTTTATCAGAAACACATACCTTGTACTTCCACTCACTGGCCACTTTATTAGAAACACCTATGATGTACTTCCAATCACTGGCCACTTTATTAGAAACACCTATGATGTACTTCCAATCACTGGCCACTTTATTAGAAACACATACCTTGTACTTCCACTCACTGGCCACTTTATTAGAAACACCTATGTTGTACATCCACTCACTGGCAATGGAGACACATGAGAGATGGGATTATAATTGCTGAGAAGTGAAAACGTGTAGAGGCTACTCTCCATGTTTTCCTCCTTGGTTGTGTTTTCAGCCACTTTAGCAGTCTTAGGTAAAATGTTCCTTCCGTCTTTTTAACTCTGGTTGTAAAATGGTGTTTTTTAAGCAGGATAGAGATGTTGATTGAATGTGAGTTTGGGTCTCTAGAGCACAGAGCAGCTCTTTTATCCTCTTCCACATGGCTTCACTGCATAGTGCTGCTCAGCTGGAGTTAAAATGCAACATGCTAAATCTGTCTTAAACTCTCCCGAAAGCGAGGGAGCCTCACATGTTGAGCAGTGTGGTGCCATGTGCCCTCTAAAATTACTATGCCTCACAAGTTTATTTACTTACTTCTCTCGTTGCCAGCTCTCTGACTGTCACGTTGTTTGCGTTTTATTTCACATTCCTTATTTCTGTTCATCACTACTGGAATATCTCAAGTAGACACACACACACACACACACACATGCTGGAAAAACCACTGGTAAAGCCGCTGGTGAAGCTGCTGTGTTAAAGGCGCTGGTAAAGTTACTGGTAAATTTACTGGTAAATCCGCTGGTGAAGCTGCTGTGTTAAAGGCGCTGGTAAAGTTACTGGTAAATTTACTGGTAAATCCACTGGTGAAACTGCTGTGTTAAAGGCGCTGGTAAAGTTACTGGTAAAACCACTGGTAAAGCCGCTGTGTTAAATGCACTGGTAAAGTTACTGGTAAAACCACTGGTAAAGCCACTGTGTTAAATGCACTGGTAAAGTTACTGGTAAAACCACTGGTAAATCCACTGGTAAAGCCGCTGTATTAAAGCCGCTGGTAAAGTTACTGGTAAAGCCGCTGTATTAAAGGCGCTGGTAAAGTTACTGGTAAAGCCGCTGTATTAAAGCCGCTGGTAAAGTTACTGGTAAAGCCGCTGTATTAAAGGCGCTGGTAAAGTTACTGGTAAAGCCGCTGTATTAAAGGCGCTGGTAAAGTTACTGGTAAAGCCGCTGTATTAAAGGCGCTGGTAAAGTTACTGGTAAAGCCGCTGGTAAAGCTGCTGGTAAAGCTGCTGTGTAAAACAGCGGGTTAAGCTGCTGGTAAAACCACTGTTAAAAGTCTTACAGTAACTTGCCCATGCTCTTTATGGCCAAATGTATTTATGTGTTGGAGATGGAACACATTGTACCTATTCTGATACCATCACAGTATAATCTGTTACATCTACACCTAACCCCCTCTAATCAGTACCATCAGAAATGTCCAGGCAGTCTGGTTGGCTGCTGCAGAGACAGTGACGCACATTGATATGGCACAGGGTTAAACAGTAATTCAATTATTAGCAGTCTGCACTCATTCAAACTGTTCAACACGGATTTATCTCCTACATTTAGATCCGCCACCTGCTGAACAGACATGACTGTACCTGTCTTCAAAATGTCACCTCACTTTCTCAACCTCTCAGTGTCAGCTCTCAGAGCTACTGGGGGTTTTGGAGCAAGCAGAAACTGGTATTCAGTTCAGTCCAACACGATTTATTTATACTGCACTTTCTACAATAATCCAGCCCCCTAATCATCCCTGGAGACACTGTCAGGGACAACTGCTTATTAACATGAGGATGAGTAGTGAGAGGCACCAGTATCTAAAAGAAGAGAAACGATCTACAAAACAATGAGAGGAACCAAGACTCAACAGGAGAAACTCTCTTAGAACATGATTAGAAAACACTATAAGGGGAACCAAAACTTTCTAGGGCTATGTTCAAACAGCACGTGAAAGTGGCCTGAATCCAATATTTTGTCATATGTGACACAGGTGTGTCTCTGTGACAGCGTGGATAACAAAAAACAGTCTTCTGATTTGGGCCACTTCTATTCTGATTTGGGCTTCTAGTGTTCTGATATGGACCACTTCTATTCTCATATGCACCACTTCTATTCTGATATGGACCACTTCTATTCTGATTTGAGCCACTTCGCTTCAGATTTGGGCCTCTTCTATTCTGATTTGGGCCACTTCTATTCTGATTTGGGCCACTTCTATTCTGTTATGGACCACTTCTATTCTTATTTAGGCCTCTAATATTCTGATTTGGGCCTCTGATATTCTGATTTGGGCCTCTTCTATTCTAATTTGGGCCACTTCTATTCTGTCATGGACCACTTCTATTCTTATTTAGGCCTCTAATATTCTGATTTGGGCCTCTGATATTCTGATTTGGGCCTCTTCTATTCTAATTTGGGCCACTTCTATTCTGATTTGGGCCTCTAATGTTCTGATTTGGGCACTTCTATTCTCATACGCACCACTTCTATTCTGATATGGACCACTTATTTTCTTATATGGACCACTTCTATTCTTATTTGGGCCTCTAATATTCTGATTTGGGACACTTCTATTCTGATTTGGGCCACTTCTATTCTGATATGGACCACTTCTATTCTTATTTGGGCCTCTAATATTCTGATTTGGGACACGTCTATTCTGATGTGGGCCACTTCTATTATAATTTGGACTTATTCTATTCTGACTTGGGCCACTTTCATATCTGACACACAGCAATGTCTAAACAGATTCCAGATTGAAATTCAAGCCACTTTTATGTCAGTCGAACTCAACATTGTCTAAGGAGAAGGGAAAAGGAACGACAGGAGAGAGGGAGGTTTTCAGTGGCAGGATAACGAGATAACAGACTGTATAAATATTTGGGGTGATGCCTCTATTCAAATAAAATGAGAAGGACCATATCGCAACCACTCCATGTTTGAAGATGTTCCTAAAAAATGTGTAAATGCGACCACAGGAGGGCGCTGCTGTATCAAAGGAAAATAAAAAACCTAAAAGCGCAGTTTATAGAAACCAAGAACGCAAACCAGAGGTGGGCGTGGCTGAATAATGTGCCTTTTTTGTAGTGAGCTCGAACTCATTCTCTGTATTTAGTCCAGCTGTCAGCCACTGGAACTTGATAGCTCCTGTGATGACTGTTGAACTTAGGTCACATGAAAACAGTAGTGTAAACAGCCTAAAAAAACATTGGATTTGGTCCACTTTACCTGCTGTCTGACCACTGACAGGAACCAAGAACCACTAGCTATACAACTTGTCCATTTTGTAGATAGCACTACTGTGTATGTCAGAAACCACATTCGCAAATTGTGTAGAAAGCACTGAACAACATGGTTGAGTGTATGGGATGATGTAGATATGGAATTAGCGCCATTGCTAACTATTGGTGTATAAGCTTCCAATCCATTCCATCTTATCTACATTAGCCTCGTAGCTCCAGTGCAAAACTAAAGGAGCAAAACTAAACCACCAAACATGCTTTGACTGATGAATCCTATTTAGGGTAAGAGAAAACCCATGTACTTTTGATTCTACATGTATTTATGTTATTCATTTAAACATACTCAGCATTGTGTGGAGGCATTTTCAGCAATATCAGGCCAGTTAGATAAGCAATTGGACTTAAACATGTACAGTATTTATGTATGTGTCCAATTTCCACACAGTAAAATTCTTTTGTTATATAAACCCATTATGGACAGAGTGGGCTCAGACCCTGTAGGAGTTCATTTAACTTTATAATGATACTCAAGTCTGCAGCTCTGCTCCACTCGTACATGCACACTTTAGCTCAGAGCAGTCCAACTCCAGTCTTGGAGAGCCAGTTTAACAGTGTAGCATTTTTCTACAGCCACAGTTTTCAGGCACAGAATCACCTGGGCAAATAGGACAATGGCCTATTTTGATCACCCTGAATAGACGACAGCTATGCACTTACCTATTTTGATGCGTTGGTAAAAAAAACAAAAAGAATGCTACCAGAGCGTGTTTAATGTTGGTTATGCTATAAGATTCATGACCAAATTAAAGGTAAGAGTCAAAA
This sequence comes from Salminus brasiliensis, assembly GCF_030463535.1. Lineage (NCBI taxonomy): Eukaryota > Metazoa > Chordata > Actinopteri > Characiformes > Bryconidae > Salminus > Salminus brasiliensis. The sequence continues at coordinate 8,291,955 of NC_132879.1, forward strand.
CTGGAATTCATGCATTCATCCCCACTGTACTTTTGTCCGCGGTAGCGTGGAGGCAGCACCTACATTGACCTAATCTGAACTTTGTCACCTTCCTCTCACTTTAATAATGAACAGCTGAGAGATAGATAGACTGGCAACAAATTCAGATGGTACACTACCTACAGTAGGTCCTACATTTTGTAGCAATACAGCATAATTTGTCTTTGGGTACACAGTAGCTCACTGTGCTCCCAGTGCACATTAAAGGTTAAAGCAGCACAATGTAGTAGGGAGAATGGCGTCTCTATCATTGCAACTCCAGGCCGCATTGCTGCTACTGAACTATTGAACTTTGGTGGAGCTGCACGAGACCTCTGTCCAGAACTGTCTAAATCTGCGTAGCCCGAATCATAGTTTTGTGTGAAATCCTGTAATGTCACTCTACCACCTCAGTCCACATGCTTCTTACAGTGTCGGTTCTGTATTTCCTAGCTCAAAAATGCATATGTGAAGCGGTGGCTCAGTGGTTAGAGCACTGGACTATTGATGACAGGGTTGTGGGTTCAATACCTGGATTCGGCAAGCTGGTGTGTTGGGGGAGTTGGACCTTTGAGAGAGGCCCTTCACCCTCCCTGCCTACTGCTGCGGACATGTGCTCACTGTCACTGTGTGTGTGTGTGTGTGTGTGTGTGTGTTCACTGCACAGATGGGTAAAAGGCAGATTCCAGATTCCAGATTCCATCTGTGTCCAACACAAATGGTGAATATGGTTGTCTTGTCTAAGAAACTCGTGTGATGGGTCAGTTAGCTTCTCTGCACCCATCCTGGTTCTGGAGGTCAAGTAGGGTGGGCGGCAGAGTAGGATGCCAGTTGGATTCAGCTGTAGTGGGACGTTCATGATGAATTATTTACAATAAAGCCAGATACAATGTCACTTACCCACAAAAATTGTTAACCATCATACTTTTGTCTGCGCCACCCGTTCTGCATGTGTTTAACCCTCGCAGGGTTCACCTTATGTCAGCTCCAGTCACAGACAGCACTTTGTCACCAGAATGTGTGATCCTCACTGCTCGCTCTGTACTGGATGCATCAAAAGGAGCATTGAAGTTGTTGAGGGCATCGGCGAGGTTACTGTCGGTGCTGGAGATGAGGGAATTCCTCCCCCTGTAGTCAGTGGCAGTGAATTCGGTGCTCTGAGAGTCTTGGCTTTCCTGGCTGCCCTGACCACTGCTTTGCCACCTGTTCTGAATGCAAAATCATGACCTTTGGGCAAGGAATGGACCTCAGCATTTAGTCAGAGCTTCTGGTTTGGTGGTGTAGTGATTGTTTGAGTGATCACTATATCATCCACACACTTGCTTATGTAGCCAGTGACAGATGATTCATATTTCTCCAAGTCTGCGTGGCCTCCACATGTAGCAGCATCCCGCAGAGCTAAAATTGCTCTTTCTGGCCACACTTTGCTAGTATTTGTGACTGTATTTTTAGCAGTGGTTGGTGTATGGAGATCAGCTACATGGAGGAATGATCAGGAAGTCCAAGATGGAGGCGGGGGGCGGCTCTGTGTGCTCCCCTTGTGTTTGTTCAAGCATGGTCCAGTGAGTTCTGCCCTCTTGATGGAATGGAGATATCACCCACACCAATTATGAGATTCTCAGGGTGATTATTCTACAACAAACTAACCACGTCATAGAGAACCAAACAGGGCCCTTGTACATTTACATTGTTAGCATTTGGCTTCCTAGCACTCTTAGCATTTTTATAGCCATGGAGACCTACCTGATCATGGTACACAGCTAGGAGACTGTAGTGTTAGTAGTCTTACCCAAGGAGACAAGGATTGATGTTGTGGGGTGTGTTTACCAAGCTGGGAAAGTGTGGGAAATCGAACCCCCATTCCCCCAAGTCCCCTATAGGGAAGGGCAGTGTTATTACCCTCTACACTACACCAAACACTTAGTAAAAACTTTGCAGTTTTCTTTCTGACAATCATGAAGATGACACTTTACCGCTATGTATTCCCCTGCTGCAGATGAGCAGCTAGAAACAATGGAAGCATTCATGCATCAACCTCTGGTCTTCCCGGAGGACTGGTCTGTGACAGCCTGGAAGCAGGTCAGCCTGTCTAGTTGAACCACTGATTCAGGGATGTTCTCTTAGAGCCAAAATTCAGTATTAGAGTCAGAATGAGAACACAGCACTTCCTCATCTCTCACTGTGACGTCAGTCTGAGCCTGAGCAAGTCCATGTTGTTGTTAAATGAGCTAGCATTGTACAATAGCAAGGCTATGACTGGTCTAATCAAGTCAAGTGGGTCAAGTCAAGTGGGTTTATTGTCATTTCAACTACATACAGAGTACACAGTGAAACGAAACAACATTCCTCCAGGACCATGGTGCAACATAGACAGTGCATACAAGACACAAGTGCAACACAAACAAACAAGTGCGGACAGACAACACAACACAGTACAGACCAGAGAATAATAATAAATAATGACGGTAGTGTGCAAGTTGTGCAATGTGCAATAAATAGAGTCCAGTGAGGTAGTAAAGTTATTAGTGCAAATGCTTGTGCAAAAAATGCTTCCCATGTTATCTGGGTAAATGGTTGGAAAGAGAGAGAGAGAGGGAGAGTGTACATGTACCAGAAAGACATCAGTTCAGATATGGCTAGCTATTATACTAGCATAAGCATAAGGAGTTTATAAAGTTGCCTTCTCCCTTTGGGGCGTTTTCAATTTTCTGGTTGTGCTAAAACATGAACATAGAAGCAATTATAAAATCATGGATGTGAGGCATGGGCAGTTTTTGGTAGTTTTTACAGTATTCTTAGTACAGGCACTTGATTGTGTCTCACGTTATACTCTATCATGTTAAAGAATGCATGCATTCAGTATTTCAAGTTCCTTAATCTATAAATAGTAAGTATGTGACTTTAGTTGGGGTGAAAATTGCTCAGATGCAGTTTTTACTACCCTGTTATTTAGCCTCAGAATAAAATATGCTGATTTTACTTTTATGGTGGGCTCATGAAACACACAAACAAACAAACAAACAAAAAACAAAACAGATAAATACCTTTTACTGGCTGGTTTATGTCAACATATGTAGCCGGGCCTAGCCTAGCCTAGGTGAGCTTAGCATATCTTAGAACTGTAACGAGTTAAAATTATTGTAATGATTGTAAAGATTACAGAGTCTTACTGGACAGTGTTTCTGTCGTCTGTGGGACGTCTGGGTGTAGTGTGTGGTTAACAAACTGTACAGATTGTAGCTGGTCCAACTAGTTCAGCACCTGGCCAACCCTTTTTTTGGCTCTCTATGTGGTCCACACTATGATTCCCTGGCTTCAGTGCACAGAAGCCCACATCTGCATTTGCTCTAGTTTGCCCTTCTTCCTTCTGCAGTTGGCCTAGCACTAGCTTTTAGCCTCCTTCGCTTTGCTTTCATATTTTCCCAAAGTAGCCATTGCATTTAGCCTCAAAAGGTTTGCATGTTGTTGGTGGAATCCATTCAGAATGAGTCACTGGCCAGTGTACACCTCTAGATTACATCTTTGAGGCTCAAATAATGTAGACTTTAAAGCCTAAACCATCAAATAATTGGTTTGGTACAAAACGTGTTTATTTGACCATATGACCAAATATTTAAATGAGTCATAAATAACACTTTGCATATATTACTTTTTTTGTATCATAGTGGCTACAGCAGGAATTCGATGTCTGTGTGCATATTTCTGGTACATGCAGTGCGCTCCCCCACCAGGGAGCAAATTATTATTATCTAATAATTATGTAGGATAATACATTATTTACCTATTACACTGATGCTGCAAAGTTTGCAAAAAACGTAAAATATGTTAAAAAAAACAACATTTCCAACCGTTGACTCTAACTGCCTCAAAGAATACAAGGGAATGGCTGGGAAATGTTGCTTCACATAGATAAAGATCATCACTGAGTCACGTCCAGTGATTCCTCCAGTTAACCACATCTGCCAATGAGAGTTCACTATAGAGCCATCTAATTACTGTGTGGACTCTCGACTGCTTGGAAGCTCAATATTAATTAATGGGCCTGTAATGAAGGATGAAGTTGAAAGGAGGAAAGAGAACGTAGAACGTAGAGGCCAAAGTGCCCCTCTGGCGTCAAGAAGAACCTGGCAAAAACATTCAACTGAGAAATTTTAATTACCACTTTACAGAAGTTTCCAGAGATCCTTAGATTTTTAGAAGTTGGTATAATCGGTGATGACACGTCAGGCCAACTGAGGATAAAAGAGTGTTTTACCTGTAAAATATAAGACTGGTTTGATAAGATATAGAAGTCTGTAAGCAGCTGCTCTTTCAGTACTTCTTCTGACATCAAGGGTATTAATAAAGAGTTTGTCTTCCTGTACTGCAGCAACGGCCTCAATTCTACTGAAAAAAGCTTTACTACACTACATTGCTGTGAGGGGGATCTGATTGCATTCAACCTCATGAGAACTCATTAGTAGTGAGGTCAGGTACTTATATTGGATGATCAGTCCTGGCATTCCAACTCTTTCCAAGATATTGCATGAAGCCCCATCCGCTTCACAGTCCAGTACTGGAGGATAGTTTATACACCTCTAGCTCATACTAGCTCATATGTTATCAGAAGGGGTTATAGTTTATAAACCTTAAAAGCTTAAAAACTTAAAAAGTTCAGGTTTTAGGGACTGCTGTGGTGCCACAGTATCTATTTTTAAGATTGTTCCACACACTTATCCAGTTAATAGCCAGAACCTGTTGGGTATAATTTGGCTACAGTGTCTTGATTCTAATCAAAGTAATTATCTAGTTCTTTGCAGACTGTACCACAGACTTTCCCAGTTTATGGTTAGAACCTGTTGGGGGTAATTTGGCTACACTGTCCTGACTTTAACTCAAAAAAAGTATTCAAATCAAATGAAATGTATTAGTATAGTGCTTTTTACAACTGGTGTTGTCGCAAAGCAGCTTTAGAGGAATCAGTAATCAGTAAAAAGGCAAGAAATCAACAATGTAAGAAGACATAAAAACATAAAAAAAGACCCCCAGTGAGCAGCCAAAGGCAACAGTGGCCTTGGGAGGAACTGAGACTCATTAGGGGGACACATCTATCCTTCTCTGGTCAAACCTATTTATAAATTATTGACAAAGTCACAAAACCATCAAGACTGCTCAGGTGTGTAACATATTTACAATGATAATACAATAATCACTGTGCAGTATAATGTAATATAGTCACGGCAGTGATGTATATAAGTAATTATATTAAATTACTTTTGATATAATTATATTATATTAAAAGTAATTATTTAGTATTTTAAAGAAGTACCACACATTTACCTGGTTAATAGCTAGAACCTGTTGAGTGTAATTAGGCTACACTGTACTGATTTTACTCAGTAATTCATTACTATTTTGCAGTCTGCACCACACACTCTCCCAGTTAGTAGGTACTAGTATTAGTATTGGGTACTTTAGTGTATTTTTTTGGAACTTGCCATCAGGATACCCTAAATCATTACTTAGTACTGGAGTTTGTACCTCACACTTCCCTGATTCCTATCTAGAACTGTAAAAAAAAAAAAGCATTGTCATCATTTACCGTATAATTTATAAACACTCATAGCCCACCATTCATACGTAAACACCAGTGCAGCGTAGGCTAGCCCTGCTTTGTTTCTGATGGACCTCAGTAGCTCACATCCACTCACTTCAGCTTCATCCTGCGTTTAGATGCTTTTACGATCTGTTCACTTTCTACTTAACCAATGACTCAGCACTGTCAGAGCACCCTGCGACCCCACCCCTGCACACACACACACACACACACACACACACACACACACACACCATGACTAAGCACAAAGGGGAGTGGGAACTGTGACAGAAGGTGTGTGTGCGTGTGTGTGTGTATATGAGAGAGCACACAAGATCGACCCACTTCCTCAGATAACAACAATAGGCTTTTATATCTGGGCTCCACAGCGCTGCGCATTCACAGCAGGTCTAAATAAACCTCCTACGTCGCCCAGGTTTTAATCTTATTTGGCAGCTCTCTAGGCGGCCCACTCCACAGCTCTCCCTATGAAAGGAGAGGCCGAAGAGGAGTTGCGGTGGTTGGTTGAACTCTGAGAAAGACAAGAATAACACTCTAAGCTACTACGTGCTGCCACTGCGCACAACACTGCTAAGATCACTGACTACAAATACAAACAAGGCTGAAGTAGGCCGAGGCTGGGTTGTTTATTCAGTCTTTGAAACCATGTGGTAAAAACGATGTAAGCTTAATCGGAAACACAAATTAGGAGTAGATTAACCCCTTAACACTCCAAGGCTTGTCATACACTAAGGGTGTGTTACCCAGTACCTACAGGGACGTCTGTTCAAACTGGTGGGACTATTCTCTTGTAATAGACATTTGTAATAATGCTGTCAGCCTGCCGGCATTTCAAAGGCTTTTTGGGGTATATTATGTTTGTTCAGAAAGGCCTAATTACATTTATTTACTATGCATTAAAAATGATTCATCACAACCTTTATTAGTACATAATTAGAGGTCTGTTATGTGAATGTCATGACTGGCTAGATCAGACAATGACGGGTGAACACTCGCAGGGACGGTGCGATGCAAGACTGCTTTAATAAGCAACAGAACAGGGGTAACACAAGAAAACGCAGCAATACATGGAACAAGAACTTACAAGACGTGGATGCAAAGCTTAGGGATCAGTTGCTGTTCCCCGAGGCGACTCAGAGCAAACCAGAGCAGTAGTATTCTCATGAACGATGATAGCCCAGCAGGACCCTTGGAAACGTGACGGACTCTCACAGACGTCCTTGTGAAGAACTAACTAGACACTTGACTATGTGGACCTGATACAGACGCCAACTCACCAGGTTGGCTCAGAACGGCAACAGCCGAATTGAACCCAGAAAACGTGAAGGACTCCTACGGACATCCTCGTTGATCTCTAACGAGATGCTTGACAATACTAAGACGCCAGTGAGAATGTCAGCGTTCGCTCCCTAAATACCCCAGCCTCAGGTGAACCAAATCAATGAAACAATGAACACACGAATCAAATACACACGTGAATCCAACTTAAAACATGGCGTGATACAGGAACCGAATGTCAACATAAAAGTCTGTTATAACCTTCGTGAACTTGAACTAAAAAGTCCGTGACACATAACATGAACAGAACATCAATATAAGAGTCCTTGAACTTGAAGCCTGTGGACCGCGGCTCGGGACCGCCCCTGGGGTTGGCGGTGGCGACGCGGACCTGACACATCACTATCACTAATAATCACTAATAATCACTAATAATTGCATTACTAGTGGTAATAATGCACAATTAACACTTTGTTACCACCCTGTTATGCTAATTTCTGAGCTTTTTAATATGACATACATGCATGGTATTAGTTATTTATATGAACATCATCTGCATTTTGTTCAGTGCTAGAGAGAAATTCCTAGTGCATGTCAACATACTTAATACTTAACAGCTTAAGACTTTTATAATCACTAATACGTGAAACTGTGTTTTATATTATATATTCTCATCACTAATTAGGTACAAAAAGCACTAAATAAGTATAGAAATGAGTCACTGTCATGGTTCTTTGGTGGTTATACTCGTAATATTTTCACTGCAGTGTTAAGGAGAGAGCTGATTGTGCTGATTGTGAGCTGAGCATGAAATTACTTTACATGAAATACATCAAATCAATCAATGGATGCCTGATAATTACAGTTAAACAAAGATACGCTTGAGATATTTGCAGTAAACTGTAAAAAAAGTTTTTAAGCTAGATTGGTAGAGTTTGGTAGGTCCTGCTTTAGAAGAAGTGTCTCTAATGACTGTGTAGTTACACAAACAATCATGTAATTACAATGTAACTACTGATGGCTTATTCATTGTCACAGATCTGGCAGCTGTTTTTTTTAGATGGTCAATGCTGGTCTTTAGTGGTCAAGGAGGTAGGCTAGTTGGTTAGTTAACCAGCTCTTGAGTGTAATTTGCCTTTAATTTAGTCATGCTAGTCGTCCAGCTTGGTGATGCTGGCCATGCTGGTTGACCAGGTTGATCATGCTTGTAGACCAAATGAAAATATACCCTATGCTGGTCAGGAGCTAAGATGACCAGATCAAGCTGGCCAGGATGTTTTTTTTTCAATTGTTAGATATACTTAATATCAAATCAGACCAATCAGTGTGCTAAATATTTATTGTCTGCTCGAATACTAATGTTTTTAACACACGTTCAGACTCTTTTAAGAAATCTTTTTACAGTGTGGCTGCAAAGGCAAAGAGGCAAGAAATCCTATCGCATTTAGTGTCACTGCCTGTCAGCCACAGCGCACTAGTCAGGAACCTGGGGGTTATTATGGATGCTGAAGTTTTAGAATCACATTATTATTTAAAGAACTTTTCAAAACTCAGAAGTTTGATGCATAAAATCTCTGGTAAACCAGACTACTGCAATGCCTCAAAGACCTATAGGAAAACTCCAGCCTATTCAAAACACTGCAGCACAGCTGCTGACTGGATTAAGATAAAATGACCATCAGTTTGAGTCTTGAAGATCACTGTGCTCCCTGACGAATTCCAAAGAGATTTTAAAGTGCTTTTAGTTGTCTCCGGAATATTTTTTCCACCTGCTGACTATTCATAAACCAAACACAGCCCTCAGGTTATCAGATGCTGGTCTTTTAGTCCCACTCAAAGTCAGATGCAAAATGGAAAAAAAATGTTGCTGCTCTGTGGAAACGCCTGCCTGAGATGACCTCAGATCTTTCACCATTGTGTCTACTTTTATTTTAAAAAGCAAAACTGAGACCCTTTGTGCACTTCATTTAAATTCACATTATGTTCAGTTTAGTTTTTTTCTTTACATTTAATTTTTTCACTTGTCATTTGTAGTTGGTTTGTTTATTTTTAATGGTCGATTTGTTTTGTTTTTTATCAGTTTTGGTGAAATTAGCACATTGAGTCTGGCAAACACATTGGGTTGAGTTAGACTCAGTAAAGATGTCCTATATGTCTCTAAAGCCACTGATTTAAGAAATGTGTTGTCCCTGCATAGTGTTTTGCTAATTTTATGTGCTAAATTTTACTATTTTGGATCAGTGGTCTCAAATTCATCACACTGAAGACTCTCTCTGCTAGTCAGGATGATCTAACACTAAGATGCTTTTGGCAAACTAGGCCCTTCTTCATCTTCTGGTTATTTTAGGATGTGCTTCAGCAGCTAATTATCCCACTCCCTAAAGGCCCTGGGCATGGCCATCTCCAGAAATGAAAAGTAAAAGTAAATGTTAATGTAGCCTGAATGCTAATACAGCTAATTTAGTTATTTTACATTAGTTACTTAAGTGTTGCATTTGTCATGATCATTGATTTTGGTGGCATCTAATTAGATGATGTGTTAATAATGCAGTTAGTGAAGTCCCATTTAGAAGGAACATTCAGTTATATGGAGGGTCTGCATAAGCATTAAAAGCGTTTAAAATACTCACAATCATTGGCCATTTTATCAGAAACACCTTCCCTATAGGTCCTTATAGGTCCCTATAGGTTTGCTCTTGATTGTTAAAGTGAGTGTTATTACCATGGTAAGATCCACAGAGCTCTATGAGGCCTTTGGAGAGAAGGCTGTAGATGCAGATGAATCTGGGAAGAAATTTAAATAGATATCAGAACAATATGAAATCAGCCATTGCACTGATTGTCTGCTAAATCATTTACAAGTGCAACTGCTAACATGGTCAGGTCAGACTATCCTAGGAAGTTCAGTCCAGCAACAGACCACACAATCTCAACAATCCTAAAATGTCATCACAGGATCTACAAGTAGCTCTTGGTACAGAATCTACCATTAGAGCAAGACTGACGTTTTCCAGGGAATGCCTAAACTAAGACCCAGACATCAGCTGTGAAGCAAAGAGGAAATGTCATGGTTTGGGGCTGCTTTCCTGCAGTGGGGCCTGGAGAGCTCTCCAACATAAAGTCCATGAGGAATTCTTTATTGTATCAGAGGGCACTTGAGAAAAATGTGAGACCATCTGTCTAAAAACTCAAGCTGAAATTACACACAGCTGAAAGATGTCTGCATGGAGGAGTAGGAAATATAGAGCTGATGTCAGAGACTTGTAGAACAGGAAATGTTCAACTGCTGTTATTGTAGCAAAGGGAGGATATTCCAACTATCGGGGCATAGGCAAATATATTTAAAAAGAAAGGGTGTTCTATTTTTTTTAAACAACTGTATGTGGGTGATGGTCCATTCTTTGCTCAGCACTTTAAAAATAATGGTGCTAAAGGGTTCTTTGAGTAATTGAAAAAGAGGAGGAACCATTTTTGTAAAAAAGCTGAGCGTGTGAAGACATTGAAAAGGTTATCACATCAGGTTCTCACACCACTGTATACTCTGCACTGTATATGGTTCTTTGAGCAATGCCATAAAAGAACCATTCATCTTCTATATCATTGTTAAAAGCAGCGTCTGTTAACCCTTTATTTTGAGTGCACAGTGGTCTATTTCCATTGGTGGCTGTAGTAGAGGGAGGTTGATAGACTGTGCATTAGCAGATGGGATACAGCTTGTAATTGTAGATCTGTACAGTGCCCTGTGGCAAGTGTTTCTGATAAACGGGCCAGTGTGCTTAAGTCAGTTCATTTATTCCACTCCATTCAGCCCAGCACTTCACCGTGACATGTATTGAGTATGCATTTTCTTACATGGTATTTCTGTACATTCTGTATCTCTATGGAGGCTGTTGAAGCCTGCCAGTTGTAATTACTGACCTTTCACCTCTAAACCTCATGACCCTGAACATCTTCCTTATGCCTGCAAAGCTGGTATTGTTTGGAAATAATAATATCATTTGATCCAACAAGTGCATGTGCATTCATATATATATATGTGTGTGTGTGTGTGTGTGTGTGTGTGTGTGTGTGTGTGTGTGTGTTTCTGTGCACATAAGGGTCAAAAAGAGCTGTAAGCACTTGGTGGAAAAGAAAAGAAAATTCTCCCTGGCTGCTGCTTGCAAATCGAAGCGATTGAGCGCTAGTGTGCTAAAAATAGAAGCTATAAACGCGTGCTGGAGTGGGCGGCAGGTTTCCAGGAGAGAGAGAGCAGTGAGATCAATGCTTATGAGTCCAAATGAACAGCAGAAACCTGTTTGAGTTCACACGCTCGGACCGGCGGGAGAGGGGCGTGAGGTGATGGGGGATTTGGGGGAGGGAGGGAGGGGCGAGATGGATTTGAGCGGCCGGCCGTGGGCGTTCTGCTGCTGCCTCAGCTGTGGGCGTATTGGTAGGCGAGTTATGTCAGAGGATTTGAAGAGGCCATGTAACATAGCATGGATGGTCATTCAGTGCGCTTGCTTTTTTTGGTAGAACGTTTTATTAAACAACGCTAAAAGGAGCAGCAGTCAAACGATTGGACACACCTGACTGAATGTGTGTTTTTCTTCATTATAAAGATTTCAGTTCTGACCTTAGAGCAGAGGTATAGGCAGTGGGGTCAGGGACCAGCACAGTTTGCTGAATTCCCTAGTCTAACCGCACAAAACTGTCCAGGAATCCGGGCCTCCAGGAACTCCCCCTGCCTTAGAGGCTTCTTCCTACATTCTGGACATTTGTTTATGAGACTGTGAGGCCTAGAAATACTGTACTTTCCTGTTTAAATATGAAATTTGAACATATATTTCAATGTTTTACCAAGATTTGTGAATTCCTTTTGTTTTGTACACTTTTACAGTGATATAAAAGGAAAGGAGCACCATGCAAAAGTGTGGTCACTTCAAGAGAGCTGAGCTCCTAGATAACTTTTACCAAGATTTCAGACCTTCATTGGCTTGTTAGGGTTATGTCTTGTTTACAATCACAGTTAAGGAAGGTTAGATGATGCAAATTTCCAAGCTTTATAAAAAAATCAGGTTCCTCAAACCATATCCCAACAATCAATTGCCATGAGCTCTTCTAGGCGGCTGCCTAGCACATTGGAAATTAAAATAATTGATGCCCACAAAGCAGGAGGAGGTTGTAAGAAGATAGCAGGTGGATAGAAGGTAGCTTTTTAGTTCATAATGTAATAATGGACTACCTCAGGAAGTGCAGCCTGATTGGCAAGTTTTGCCATGGTCTGCATAGTCTTCTGACCTAAACATCACTGAAAATCTGTAAACACCTCAAAAGAGCAGTGCAGCGAGACGATGCAGGAATCTTACAGAACTAGAAGCCTTTAGCATGAAGAATGGGTGAAAATCCTACAGACAAGAATGAAGAACGGACTACAGAAAGGCCGCTACAGAAAGAGTTTACAGGCTGTGACACTTGCAAAAGAGGTGTTAGTGAGTTGATGTTAGTGTTAGTGAGCAGGTTGAGCAAACTTTTGTGTCAGGCCCTGAAACCTTAAAGGATAGTAATTATTAAGTATTATTATTATTATTAAGTAATTATTCTTTAAATATTGAAGAAATGTTTCATGTTTAGCTTCATGCCTTTTGATTATCAGGTCATGTTCTTTGCATTTAGCATTTCACTTTATTAAACATTTTGAGCCCAAACATTTGGCCCTTTTTTGACAAAGGCCTTTTTAAATATTGTGGAATATTTTTTGTAATAAAAACGTGCTGCTAAACGTGATTTGGATTTACACCCAAAAGACTGGAGACTCGACTCAGACTTGTCTCCGTGTCTGAAACTAAGTGGAAGTTGACAGATGTGCCGTTTTGAGTTTCTTCTACACTACAGGTTGTGCTGGACCAGCTCTATCTGATACAGTCTGCATTATTTTAAAGGACAACAAACGGCAGACTTGGCAAGTTTGGAGTTTGATGCCTCGTCATACTTTCGTCGTACCCCATCCATCAGCACAGGTTGCATTAGAAAGCCATGCTGGCTTCCAAGTGACTCAGCAACTTTTAGCTCTTTGCCTCCAGATAAAGGCTCATTAAACTAAAAGCTTTACTGGCCCATCTCGACTTCCTGCCTTTTTCTAAACCAATAACGCCCACTCCTCCCCTGCCTCACTCCCTCCGTCGTCCCCTCAAACGGGGGCAAGGAGGGGGAAGAGAGATGACATCGGACTAATTGAACACCCCCACTCTGATCTCTGGAGCCACCATAAGATTAATGGTGCTGCTCATTTTGTCTGCTCATCATTTGTACTCAGTACAGTTTGGGCAATGTACAATGAGGTTAATGTTTCATTCCGTTCTGCTTGGTTATGTTTGTAAACAAGGCCAGCTCTTGTCTTCTTGCAAGAAAATGAATGATGGACTAAGTAGATTAATGTAAGAACAGTAGGCGGTGTTAAACCTTTGGAAAATGGTGGATAACGATTCACAGCTAATCTCTCAGCATGAGATAAAATGTATTAGGACTGAAATATCTGCCTCTAGTGCTGTTCGCTGTACGGTAGCACATTTCTCACACTCAGCCTTAAATTCACCCCAGAATATTACAACAGTATGACTAAACAGTTTTTAAGCCTATTTCCAGTTGTCTTAGTAGGGTGTTTTCACATATAGTGCTTTGTCAATGAGCCGAGCTCAGTTCTGTTAAAGTGAACCAGCTGCAAATGACCTCAGGCCTATGTGTGTTCACATTGTAAGTAAATGTTAAAGAGGCCAGATAGTTCCTTTTCTGGTCCTCTTTAGTGCTGATCAGATCTCAGACCACTTTTTGTTCACACTACAACTAAACCTCAGACCCCATCATGTAACACGAGGACCTCTGTGGGGTTAGCGCATGCACTTGTCCCAAAATGTCATCTAGTTTCTCCAAAAAAGGACCTGAAAGTCCTTCATTTCAGCAGACTCTGCTTGCTCTGATGTTGCCATGAGTATTCATGTATCTATTTCTCTTTTTCCTTACTTTCGCATGGCACTGCAGTGCTGTCTTGAGAACAACAGAAACCCCTTAATATTTGTGTGCATTGCAGAGAGCTGGCGTTTATTGTGTTCCTCTTTCCAGCTATCCAACAGTGCCGCAGTCTCTTTCTGAGATCACACAATTGCACATGCAGCCATTTTTAAAACGTTTTGTAACCCCCTAATGCAGAAAGGCTTAGTACACACTAAGGTGTATTATTCAGTAACTACAGGGACTTCTGTACAAACTGGTGAGGTTATTCTTTGGTAATAGACGTTTGTATTAACACTTATTAAACGGCCCCAGGTTTTAAGAGGTTAAATACGTGAAATTGCAGCTGGCTACAGCAAGGCTGGAGGTTCTATGCGTGAAACAACACGTGAAGCTTACAAGGGCTGTCTTGTTTTGACAGTGCATCCCATGCAGACTTAAGGCCTTCTCAGGAGGTGTCTGAGTTTGGTTCATTATTGGGGCTTTGTACCTCACCTGTAGACTGCTCTCCTATCATAGTGAACATTGCACAGTGCCAGCCAGTATGGGCAAAAAGTGCTAGACATAAGATAAATATTGCCGGTGATGGGGAAAAAGACCCTTACATCATCTGCCAACTGGGAAAAGGGACGGGTTCACGTAGGGCAGAAAAGCTTAGTGTATTACTCAGTAACAACAAGGAGCTCTGTAAAAACTGGTGGGGCTGTTCTTTGGTAATAGAAGTTTGTAATAACACTTTAAGCCCACCGGTGGACCAAAGTTTTTAAATGGGTTTTTACAGCAGAATATGAGTTGATGGTCAGTAGTTGATGGTCAGCAGTGTCTTAAAGGCACAGACTAAGATGTCTGCTTCGTGATGGACCAGTTAAAGTGTGGACTCTAGACTCTTGTTCATGTTCTGTGCAATGCAAACTCTAAAAACTAACAATTTGATCAGATTTAATACCATAGCATTTCATACTATGAGCTTAACCTGGTTCTTCTTTACTGTGTCAGCATATACAGCTACATGCTATCTGTGTCTCTTTGTAAGCTTAAAGAATTTGATCCCCAATGCTTTAGTCACCCCAGAAAAAAAGAGCTCAGGAAAATCAGGCAGTTTATATAGTAACACTGTTAAACACTGTATACAGTACAGTGCCACTGTATGTAGTAACAAATTAAACTAGTTGCTATGATAAACTTTTAGACATAATCATTAACACTGGGAAATGTTTATGTCACACTTTTCACATTAGCGCTAAAAAATCATCATTCTTAAGATCCAAGTCCAAGATACTCTGTCCAAGATACTAAGTCCAAGATACTCTGGGTACTGAGATTATGCTGAAATCACCCCTACATTGTCTTTCTTGTGATCTAACTGAGTCTTCTCCTCTGCTTGTTCTCAGGATATGGCCATGCGGCTCCAGGCACGGATGCAGGGAAAGCTTTCTGCATGTTCTATGCCGTGCTGGGCATCCCTCTGACGCTGGTGATGTTCCAAAGCCTGGGCGAGAGGATGAACACTTTCGTAAAGTACCTGCTGAAGCGCATAAAGAAATGCTGCGGCATGAGGATCACAGAGGTCTCCATGGAGAACATGGTGACGGTGGGCTTCTTCTCCTGCATGGGGACGCTGTGCATCGGGGCAGCCGCCTTCTCGCACTACGAGGACTGGAGCTTCTTCCAGTCCTACTACTACTGCTTCATCACCCTGACCACCATCGGTTTTGGGGACTTTGTGGCATTGCAGAAGAACCGGGCCTTGCAGCGGAAGCCCCTGTATGTGGCCTTTAGTTTCATGTACATCCTGGTTGGGTTGACAGTGATTGGTGCCTTCCTCAACCTGGTGGTGTTGCGGTTCCTCACCATGAACAGCGAGGACGAGCGGCGTGATGCCGAAGAAAGGGCATCTTTGGCGGGGAACAGGAGCAGCATGGTCATCCACATTCAAGAGGAAACGATTCAGAGGAGCCGGAGGAGACGGGAGCAGCAGAGGCAACAACAGAGGTACAGGTCGGAGGTGACGGACCTGCAGTCAGTTTGCTCCTGCATGCATTACCATGAATTTGGCAGCTCAGCTACTCTTGCTCCGGGAGGAGGAGGAATTGGAATAGGTGGAAGAGCATTTTCGCACCAGAACTCCTTCAGCTGCCAGCTGAGCCCACCCCAGTACTTTCACTCCGCGGTGACGTATCGCATTGAGGAGATTTCACCAGAAACACTGAAGAACAGCTTCTTGCCTTCCCCCATCAGCTCCGTATCCCCCGGCCTCCACAGCTTCACGGACAACTTACGCCTGATGAGACGGCGCAAGTCCGTCTGAACGAAACTGGGACCAGCTGTCACCCACACACTCTTCCCAATTCTGCCCATTTTTCAATAACAAAAGTATTTATTCAGTAATAGCTAAACCAGTGGTCACTATCACTACACGACCTGTGTTCCCTGCTCAGTCTAGGCCGTGCATGGTATGCATGCATAGATTACATTACATTTTACAGCACTGCCCGGTGAATACCACGCATGCGTGAGCATTTTACGACAGGGATGATCCATAAAGAAACTTTGGTATTCTGGCAAAGTATTCACGTCTATTTTGTGTATTTTGTACTCTTCCATGGATTCCTGGATTAGCATGTTCTGCTGTTTGAGATGAACGCAATATTTTACAAGTAGAACCTCATGGCTTTAAGGCTTAGCGGTCTTGCTTTGCGCATGATAGCACTAGCATTTGCCTGTATGGGCGCACTGTAAAACATGTGCAAGAACTTGTACAAGGTTTTACAATGGTATTACAAGATCATTTCATTCAGATTTATTATATTTACACCAGGTTATGTTATACTTTTGTACATGTTCAAATAGACGCCATTCGGTTTAAGAAATGCCTCCATTTCCTGTGTTGCAGTGCACATGGGAAGTGACTTTGTTCTTCATTGAAGTTGTTGAACAAATCTAGGCAAAATGTAGCACATACTATACCCAAAGAAAAGTAGAATTGGCTTGTGTGCATATACCTCTCAGGTCCCTGTGGTTCAATCTATATCTTCTTATCCATCCATATAGGCGAGAAACCTTATTATTGTCAGGACAAACCCACAGACGTCTCCTGATGTTTCCTTTCGCCAATCAGTTAAGATCATAGATCAACTGAAAAATCTTATTTTTAAAATAACAGTGTTGTAATGTTACAAACACGTGGAGTAGAAATTACAGTAGATAAAATGTAAAATGTAATATAGTGGACGCATGCGTGACAATGATTGGGCAGGGAATGCAGATCGGGATACCAACCCTGCTCCTGGAGACTTAGAACTCAAGAACTTGGCTATCATCCTACACTCCTAAAAATAACGGTGCAATTCCACAAACAAACAAAAAAAAACATTTGGGTTGGATAAATAACATTTTTGTTTAAGAGATGTGAGGGTGAAGAACCTTAAAATAGGTGAAGAACTTTTACCTCCATTTCTTTAGACCTTTAAACACCTCGTATTTACAAGTATAGTTCTTCTATGGCTTTGCTCAAAGAACCCTTATTATCACCTTTATTTTTAAGAGTGTACCTACATTACCACTGTCTTATCAAACTCTATCAACTCCATTTTCTTTCTTTCTTTATTTTTATGCCACTTGGAAACTTATATTATATAACTTATATTCATAACCTTTATGCCTTTTTGGATATATAAGGTTTTGTTATGACAGTGATGAAATACATGGATGCTTCCATGATACACTCTTAAAACATGAAGGGTCCTACAAAGGGTTCTTGAAGGGATGACATAGAAGAACCACTTTTGGCTCCTAACAGAGGCCTGTTTGAAAAATTGATTGCTAGTGTGAAGAACCTTGCAAATGTTTATTAATGACATTTAGTCACTGTAAAAGTGCTGCAGAGTTCAGCTTAGTTCGGTGATTTCCCTGCCTAAATACACTACGTTTAGAAGGTGTGGTTGAGCAAGGGGGTTCACCAGACTATGCTGGACACCAGCTCTCAAGGACTAAAATTCACAACCTCTTTTCATTGTAAGAAGGCTCCTTAAATAAATGGTCTTGTATACAGGTACAGGTACATGTGAGTACACATGAGAATGTAGAGTTAGGAGTCTTACCCATGAAGTCTTATTGGTGTAGCACTGTGTGCTTGCTTGGCTTGAAGGCGGTGCTATTATCCACTGCATTGAATCAAATATTAAAAAGGTGCTTCACACTTGCACATCTCATTTACAAAAATTGTAATGTTCCTAAAGGAACTAAAAGTGCTTCTTCTGTGGCATTGAGAACCTTTTTCGGCCAAATAAGGGTCCTCCGGGGTTTTGATGCAAAACACAAGGGCCATGCGGTGGAGGTGACCGGGGCATAGTGCAATTAAACAGCATTTACCTTCCTGCAGAGCTTTAGCTTCAACTCTTCTCCACTCCTCCCACAGCTAATCATGGATCTGTCCTTCTCCAAGTCCTTGATTAGGTGAATCAGATGTTTATGAGATTTGCGTTGGAGGGGAATCCTGCAGGGAGGTACATCTCCAGGAGGAGGGTTGGTAATCATGGACCTAGACACACTTACACACACACACACACACACACATAAATACACACACACATACACACACACACACACACACACACATACACACCACATCTAACAAAGCTGCTTCCTTAACCAAAATCTCGTTCTGGCACTTTTCATTTTCCTTTGTTTGGTTCTCATGATGAGACACATGCAGGCGAGCGCCCCAGGCTATTAGAATAATAGCGGAGCTGGAACGGGGAGGGACGGAAATCTGATAAAACCTGACGAGCCTCTTAATAAAGGACAAAAAGCATGAAGCATGGATATCTGTTTTTCACAGAAACTCGTTTATCTGTTCATCAGCGGGCCGCTGCCGTGCCCCCTTTTCGAGTGACGCCCGAGTCTTACCACCTGACCTTGATATCACACGAGACGACGCACACTCGAGCTTCAGCTACAATACAGAGAGAGAGAGAGATTATTTTTTACAGGGGGAGAAAAATTATACTGTTTTGTCTTATCTAAAGATGACTTCTAGATGGGGGGAATCTCAAGTGCCACACACCAACGAATGAGAAAAAAAATCGAAAAAGGACTTGAAAGCATCAGGTTTTTCTTTCTTTGTTTGTTTCTTTGTTGTTGTTGTTGCTCTTTTTTAACAAGCAATTCCATTTGGGATAATAGAACACTGGCTTAGTTAAACAAATGCCATGCCAAAATATCCTCGTCAACCCCAGCATGTGCATTAGTCATTGTTTAACATGTGTGATGCCTTTTTGTTTTTTTGTTTTTCTCATTTTTTAAAGTTTAAATGTCTTTTTTTTTTTTGTAAATTGTATGTAAACGTAGAGATTTTCCAATTGTGTAATATACGGCTGTGATTGGAAAGGGGTAGCGAAAGTCTTCAGGTTTTGCCTGGTCAATAAATTTAATAATTGCATGTGCTTTGTTTAAAAAAAAAACTGGTATGCATAAACTGTCAAAAGGGAAAATAATAGCAACATTGCCAATGGATTGAATATCAAAAGCAAATAATCCTTTAAGTTTATTTTCTAAAAAATAAAACTCTTATTTTTCTTCCTCTCAAAGATGTCCAAACTGCGACTAATGTTATCTTGATGTCTTGAACGCTCTCAAGCAAGACGTTACGACACACTCAGAGGACCTCTGACGTAAATTATGTCTACCTTTACTAAATGGTCTTTAGACGCACAAGTCCAGGTTGACGTCATGAGCAGTGCTGTGCCATAATGCAGAGTGTTTGTATGTCCATACGTCTCTTATCTGTTATCAATAACTGCATTCATGCATTCAAGTCTAAATGTATTGTGTTCAAGGCAAATTCTACATTGAAACGTCACCGTTTTAAGCTTCATTCTCTGGGTTATCATCTTGATTGTTTTGTCCTGCCACACCAATGAAACAAACACCAATATCACAACAAGCCGATGTAGCTGGAGAAACTAAAGACATGCCGAATGAATCATCATCATGGCAATGTTGGGTTTTCAATGATTTCTTTGAACTGTGTTTATTTTTATTTTTTCTAGGGATGAATGAGTTACCTTCTACAGAACCTACATCTTTAATAAAAATAATAGAATTTGGTACACACGTTTTAATTTTGCTGGGGGTTTCTGAAATCAACACAACATCAAATATACCTATACCCACTTAGTTAGTAGATGTCTTTTAACTACCTGTCAGTGATCATGATTGACTAAAGCCGGTAGCTTCTCTGTGCTGTCATAAAAAAAGTGTTTCTTTGACAGCGCTCATTGAATTTACCAAGACACGGTACAATGGGAAGTCCAAAAAGCTCAGTGGAGATCTGAGAAGGATTGTAAATTTATAGCTCAGGAATTTAATTCTGAGACATTTCTAAACTACTGTGGATTTCAAGATAACTGACCACAAGGACAAGGAATAACCTGTTTACGGTCAAGTAAAACAAAGATTGAGTTGTCTGACTAGACGTATGTTTGCAGAAGTAAAGGTGAGGCATTCAACCTCAACAACACTGTACCAGCTGTTAAGCATGGTGGTGGCTGCATCATGCTCTGGGCTGTTTTGCCATCAGTGGAACTGGTGCACTGCAAAAAGTGGATAGTATAATAAAGAAGGAAGACTATCTCAG
The DNA here is from genome assembly GCF_030463535.1 of Salminus brasiliensis. Taxonomy (NCBI): domain Eukaryota; kingdom Metazoa; phylum Chordata; class Actinopteri; order Characiformes; family Bryconidae; genus Salminus; species Salminus brasiliensis. Next base: position 8,312,468 of record NC_132879.1, read on the forward strand.
AATTCTTCAGCATAACCTTAAACCATCACAAAAACAGTGTAAAGTCAGTTATATTTTGGACAAACTTCAGTGTTCCACCAGGACAATGATCCCAAAAACACAACAAAGTTGTGGAATTAAAAAATGCAGGCTTTTAGCTTTTGGGATTGCTTTTCCATGCAACTTGCTGAGAGGCATTCAATATATTATATATACTGTATGCATCATTTTTAGCCTTTGTTGATTTCAGGAAAAAAAAAAAAAAAGTTAAAACTTAAAAAAAAATTTTTTTTCTATTAAATATGTAATTTGCAACTCATTCTGCCCCAGAAAAAGAGCAGTTCACTTGCCAAGATACATGATTTGTTGCAGTGTAAGACATCCTGGTGAACATTCAGTCCAAGTGTTCTTTATTCACAGGTGTGCTCTTTACACAAGCTCCATGCCTGAATGTATTGGGGTTTGTTGAGTTTTGGTTGGTCGGTGTGAAATTGGCCAGCAGTTTAGTGTTAAATGTGGCACTTCAATATCTTCTTAAGCTCACTTTTCAATTGGAAAGAACACTTTACCACAATTACTTCTGTACCCTCACCCCAGAACAGTGTTCAGTTTAGATCACCACCTTCAGAGGGAACCAAACCATACAGTATTTAAAAGATCGGCATAAACTAGTGTTGAGGCACTAAAAAGCAGACCACTGCATCTAGGTAGTGGTGAAAAATAGTAGTAAGAGTTACAATACTATTTTTTGGTCTAGACTTTGGGCCAGAGTCATAAAATGCATCGACACATTTACCATCATGTTGAGAGCAAATAGCATTACAGAAACATATTTGCTTATTGATTGTTATTTGTTATTGATTGAGAACAGAACACCATCCCACAAAAAATATTACCCTGAAAGAGTCTAGCGGTAAATGTCTGGGACAAAAGTCAACAATTGGAACAAACTTTAATAGGATGTTCTTAAACATGTTTGGTCACACAGGCAAGTCATCAACAAATCTTACCTCGTACATCCAGTCAGCTGATGTATCTGAAAGGCACATTTTATCTGTTTGGATTGAGGATTATGAACATTGCAAGCATGTTTGTAGAACTTTTTTGCATGAGACAGAAGGTGATTTTGTTGAGGATTTGTTTTATGAGCAGCAAAATGCTTTTAATAACGTGGCTCACTGTTCAGCCATAACATTAAAACCCTCGGCCTAAAATTGAGTAGGTCCCCCCTGTGCTACTAAATCAGCTCTTACCTGACAAGACTTGGACTCCGCAAGATATAGCCAGCATTAACTTTTTAAGTCATTTGTACTGCGTTGTGGGACCAGACCAGTTGGGCTAGCTATTGCTCCCCACATGCATTAATAAGACTTTGGTGCCCACAATCCTGTTGTAGGTTCACTGGTTGTCCTACCTTGGAGCACTTTTGCTAGGTACTGACCACTGCATACCGGGGACATCCTACAAGGCCTGCCTGATATTTTGGAGATATTCTGACCGAGTCGTCTGGCCATCACAATTTGGGTCTTGTCAAGATTGGCTTAGATTATTATGCTTGCCCATTTTTCCTGCATCAAGCACATCAATCGACTGTTCAATTGCTGCCTAATTTATCCACCCTTTGGCAGGTTCCATTGGAACCAGATAATGCTGCTCACTTCACCTGTCAATGATTTTATTTATGGCTGATGGGTGTATGTGTGTATATTTAGTACAATGACAACTCAAAGAGCCGGTTGAATGTATTAATGGTTCTTTGCTATGTAAAATGGTTCTTCTCTATTATTGAACCTGGATTTAAGATATAGTTCTATAGTATGCCTCAGCAAAACGGGTTTCCCACAGTTTTTCTTACTTGTGAATGAACCTTTACATAGAACTCTTTATGTTTAGAACATAAATTCATCAACCTAGTGCAAACATGCAGAACTTTATACTGCTTTAAAGAGTCAATAAGTGTTGCACAGCTTTGATTCTGAGATTTTTCTTTTTTCTTAAATATGGCATGCACAGAACATAACCAAGTCACATTACCAAGCTTTGTACACACCTCTAACTACTACCGCGATAAAGAGAGAGCAGTGTGCTAACTGCTGCCACTTTGACTGTATGACTCAGGCAGCATTGCTGTGCCACACATTTTTGTGTGTGGTACTGGCTGAGTTTGGTGAATCTGGCCCACTGTCTTATCTCTAATTGTCTCAGTGCTGTATTTTGTTGCAGAGGAAGCCGAAGCAAGTTTAGGAATGTGTTCCACAACAATTAATGGAGAAAATATTTGCCCCCTTATTTTTCAGATAAAAAAATACGATACTATATGAGCTATAATTGCAAATTATGATTAGGTTATGTTTTTCTTGGTATACCTATTTACTTTTTTTTAAATGTACTTAAAAAAAAAACATTGTTTCTCGTTTAAGTGGATCCTGCAACAAAAGCAAACCTGTAAACCTTTCAAAAACTCAATTGAAATGATTTTCCAAAATTGTTTGAAACGAGGAATAGAGGGGGGGTCATCACAGCCACTTTCACATTCAGTGGGATCGATATCAGAAGACTGCGAAACTCCAGGGAAATCTTCAGTTCAAGTCGCATTGATTTGGCTTAGGAATTTCAGAGCTATTGTTTTTAATAGAGAGCATTAGGAGACAATACATAACGGTTCTAAACACACAGCCACACACACAATAACTACTAACCTCAAATAATTCTCCTATGAGGAGTGTCAACAAACACCAGATACTCCTGAAACACCTCATGCTTTATGTTATTGTTCAGAGTCGATATCAGTCTTGCAGTAAACAGTATTTAAGCTCCAATAAGCTCAATACCCACCAGCTTACAACTGTACAATTATTTATTTCACTCTATTATTAATTCAGTGTAAATTAATGTACATAGCAATCATTTTATAATATTGTACAGTGCATATATTGTAAGAAAAAAAATCTTCGGAAAAGTAAAAAGGCATATTTTCAATTCCTATACCTTTGCATTTTTACAGACGTCAGTGTACCCTGTATGCCTTTAAGAGGTGGCTTCTATTAAGAGGTTTGTAACTGCATACGGCACATATTTCAAATAAGAAAACTGTTTATTTTATGAAGCTAGCACCATAATGTGTGGATGCATACTATACGAAATTATACAGGACTAAACCAAAGGGATTAGCCATAACACAGTCCACACTCTGTTACAGTGGCAAATTTTGTCTTGATGATATTCGCTTGCACCTGTTTTTACTTTCTGCCAATTGACACTACTGTTTAAACGTTTGGAATCTTTTTCATATTCATGAATTTTGGTTTATATTACTGGGTAATACTCATTTTAACTGTATTAGTTAATATTTTATTTTAATAAGTTTAAAAAATAAGTTTTGTTTGTAAAGACATTCTTTAAGAAAAAAATTCAAATAATTATCCTACTTGCAGGTAGGATAACTTATTGTTATTATTTTATTTTTTATTGTCCTCGAGACTCGATTTTAGTTGTTATAGAAATACGAGGCATTATGAATAATTATGTTATTATAATTCCTACATTCCTACACATAATTCATTGTTTTAGAATTGTCTATAGGCCTGTTCATCATTCTACATATTTTGTGTTTTCACAGATCCTTATTAATTATTGCAGTTTTGTAACAATGTAATTCAAGTTGCACAAGACTATTAAAATGGTATAATTTTAGGCATGTATATGTGCTCATACTGCTTTTATATTCTTGGGAAAAAATCATTCTCATTTTTTTTAACCATGATTCCAAATTTTTGAACACTCATTTTAAATTTTCCATATGTTTGATTTCAAGTTTGTGAACCCTAATTCCAACATTTCATGCTAGTTACAAAAGTTTAACACTAATTGCAGTATTTTTCCAAATATTCGAAGACTAATTCCTAATTTTCCCTTTTTCAGCACTGATTCCAAACCTTTGAACACTAATTCCAAATTCCGGTACTTTCTTCTTTTTTCAAACCTTTGAACACTTCATTGAAATTTTTGAACAGAAGTGAGGATTTATCTCTTAAACTCAGAAGTTGCTTTGTAAATTCCCTCATAGTTTGGCTGTTGGAATGAAAGTATTACAAACACAAATGATTAAGAAACTTTCCAGCTCTAGATTTTGAAATGTGGGAGGTCTAATATTGCACTACTGATGAATGTTAATCCTGAGCAGTGTAATTCATTTTCTGTGTAATCACATGTTGTTCTTTGACTTATGTTAATGCAATAGAGAACCTATTTAATAAGCTGAGAGTAAGCAGGTGAATCCTAATATCTCTGTATGAGCCTCTGTGATGAATTCAGATTCACTCTGAATGCTTCTGTTCTGGATTCACTGACCAGGTTGGGATGCTGGACTGTCTGGGGAAAGTATTGATCCTTGTTTGTCCTCTTCTGAAAGCCTGAATATTTGGGTTTGTTTGTCTTTTTTCCCGTTTCTTGCGGGTGTGTGTGCATAATTCAGTGTGGGCGGTGGACTTTGTCACGTGACCAGGGTGAAGCCGTCATGCATTTGAATTAAAAGTATGAGCCTCCCTCTAACCTGTCTGAATGTTGTATGGTTGAGTGTTCTGTGTTTATCTCTCTCTCTCTCTCTCTCTCTCTCTCTCTTCTCCTCTCTTTCACACATACATGATTGTCACTGTTGTAACAAAGCCTCATGTCTCTGAAATAATTTACAGGAGAATGAAACATTTTCTTTAATTATACAAGATTTCATTCTGGATCATCTGTCTCCAGTCAAAGAGAATGGCATAGCTCTGATATAACAGTGATGATGTAGACATTAACACTACATTTGCAGTATACACTGTCTATTTCCTGTAATATACATAAATGTCTTATTACTTTCAGACGGAATTGCTACACTGAAGCTTAGTAAAGATCATAGTTCAGTGAAGCCCACATTACCTCCCTCTAAATAGTCTGGTTGTTGTATTAAAGGGGCAGTCTAATACCAACACTAATTCAATTTGCTGAGCTCTTTTGAACTTTTGAACACTAATTCCAGTTTTTGAAGGTCTGAATTCAAACTTTTGAACATGAATTTAAATATTTTGGGCTCTGATTTTAAACTTTGAAACACTAATTATAAAATTCTGATGTCTCATTCCAAAGTTTTGAACACTAATTCCAAATTTCTGAGCTCTGATTTCAAATTTCTGAACATTTCCACATTTCTGAGCTTAAAAATGCAAATTTCTGAAGTCTGAAACTTCTGAATACTAATTATAACATTTGTGAGGCCTGATTTATAGCTTTCAAACAATGATTTTACACAATTTAACACTAATTCCAATTTTTTGAAGTCTGATTCCAAACTTTTTTCTAAACATTTAAGTCTTTATGGATCATTTCTGCGTTCAATGTTCTGAAATTAGGAGTTTTAATATTGTGAAATTAGGGGTTAGAAATTGTGTGAAAAAAGAGTGATAGCATACACATATACACTGTACATTTACACTATATTTACAGTATAAACATATACACTGATTATTCCCTGTGTCGTACAGAAATGTCTTACATACCACTTTCAGATGTATGTGCTTACACTGGCGCTCAATGAAGGTCAAATTAATTCAGTGAAGCCTAAATTACCTCCTTCAAAAAAGTCCTTTTATTGTGCAATAAATGGCAGATTAGCCTAAAACTAGCATTTATTATGTTGCCATGTTATGCAGTAATCTGTAGAGAAGCACCGCATCCCTCAGCCTCATACACTTATCAGAATTTACTTTTATGTGTCCTTTTTGTCTTTGCTCCATCTGTGTTCCCTCACTACAATACATAAAATACCTTATGCATATACACCACACAACCATTGAAAACCCCTATCCCCTTCTCAGTTATGTCAATGTAAATGATGTGAAGGCTGCACTAGAAAGAATTACATGTTGACAAGTCATCTCAAATCTGAAAGCTTCTCAAATGTAGTTGATATATTAAGCTTATATAAAAAATCCTTATTATTACATTGTTGTAACTATTAAATAAATATTAAATAATATTTGTAACTTTCTTATTTTAATTGGCAAATAACCCATTTAAACTTTCTGAGCTCTAACATCAAATTGTTCCAATAGTTCCAAACTACTTACTGAGTTTCTCAGTGATTTTAGTCCTGTGCGTGACATACAGTCAGTCATAACCCTCCCACATCAGTAAATTCAATTCAATTCAGTTTAGATTTATTTACATGTCAGGACCTCGTTACCATGCTCTCCTCTGGGGCAATCCCAGAGCTCCGCTCCCCACAGGTCCAAATAAGATCTTCCCCTCATTTTCATGATTCACGGCACCTGGAACTGTGGATTCTTAAGCCAGTTCACAGACTAGTAGGTGCTGTAAATTAGCCCGGTTAACCACGTTGTTTGGTGTTTTCCATGGTCTACTCCAAGGGAAATCGTCAGGTTTGCATTGCATTGTTCCATCCCTGCAAGTGTTTCCACACCTAGCCAGCATGACAATATGGCACTTACGAATGTCGTCACAAGCTTTACAGAGATCTGGGTCCGAGCCTCTTTTGAGCAAGCCAGTGGCAACAGTGAAACCAGAAACCGAAGCCAAGACTCAAAAGGGGAGCCCATCCTCCTCTGGTCAACGCCGGGTAGTAAAGGATCCGGGTGTTTTTTTTACCTTATGTAAAAGAAGCCGTAAAAATAACCTCAGGTCATCCTAATCCCAAGGGAATTGACCTGTGTGTAAGTACTTACGACGGCAAAATCAGTTTTCATGTTTTGTCTCCAGTATGGAGGCGATTGAAGAGCCATTTAGTGACACTGTGCTTGGCACAGATACTCTCCGACCTCTCAGGACATTCAAGTCTGTAGTAAACCTCAGTCAAATCAGGAAGACTAAAAATGGACTCCCCAGAGGCACAATGCTGCTGGCAGCTTTGGGCAAGTCATTGTGTAGAGCAGCCTTAGTGCATGGTGTCATGTATAAAGGCAAGTATTTTTGTTTATGGAATGATTTCTTTAATTAGTGCAAATTAAAAGTGGACACCTGGTCATAGTACTGGACTGCCAATGAACCAAGAACCTGTTAAATCCATTCCCTACAATTAGACAATACACCCAGAAGGTATTTGACACGTGTTTCTGACTTCCAGCTCCCACATGAACCATTTATGAATGTGAATAAATGTAGGACTCAATCTGACAATTAGTCAATTCTTCAGTGTTCATCACCATTTATCATATAAAGAATTTAAATCCAAATCCTATAACAGGATTAGTGCAGCTCACACTAAGAACTCCTGGGAGCAACATGGGAAAGTGAAGCAGTGAAGCTCACTCTCTGACATTTAGTCAATTTATCATGGTTTATCACTATGGCTCATAAAATGAACTCAAATATAAAAAGCCTCATACTTTGAACTCTCAGCAAAAAGCATTGAAATGTGCCATTAAAGCTAAAACCCTGACTATGTAGGCAGAACTCTCTAAGGTACAGTCATTGTACCCAAGGGACCTTTTCAGCTAAAAGGAAAGACATATTAGTACTTTTGGGACACGACAGAACGACCTTGAGGTTAAAAAGCATATAGACAGCAGCTTTACTGCTGAGGCAGTAAAAGGTTACGCCCACTTTACATCCAACTACTCCTTCTCACAAACTGCTGTTATCAGAAAACGTATATGATTATAGATTAACTATGTCCATTGTTAGAAATTCCTACATTGTGCTTCCACTCACTGGCCACTTTATTAGAAACACCTACCTTGTACATCCAAGTCACTTTATTACAAACCCTACTTTGTACATCCACGCAATGGCCACTTTATTAAAAACCCCTATCTTGTACTTCCACTCACTGGCCACTTTATTAGAAACCCTTCTTTGTATGTCCACTCAATGGCCACTTTATTAAAAACCCCTATCTTGTACTTCCACTCACTGGCCACTTTATTAGAAACCCTTCTTTGTATGTCCACTCAATGGCCACTTTATTAGAAACACCTATCTTGTACTTCCACTCACTGGCCACTTTATTAGAATCCCTTCTTTGTATGTCCACTCAATGGCCACTTTATTAGAAACATCTATCTTGTACATCCCCTCACTGGCCACTTTTTAAAAAAACTCTACTTTGCACTTCCACTCGCTGGCCACTTTATTAAAAACCCTACTTTGTATGTTCACTCACTGGCCACTTTATTAGAAAGCCTACTTTGTACGTACAATCTCTGGCCACTTTATTAGAAACACCTACCTCAAAGTTCACTATTTAGGTGTACAGTTACTGAATGTAGCTCATTTACTGCTGCACAGTGTATTAAACTGTTTTACTCATTAATCATTGGTCAGTTTTTGACCACAGGGCCGCTGTTGTCCAGATACTATTAAGCTGGTAATTTTGTTTTAATTATGTCAAGACAATGTTTATATGCTTTAAAGTAAAGACATGGAGGTCAAAGTAGCAAATATTCATATTTAAAAAGACAAAAATGCATCATTTGTTCATCATCATTTATGTTTTATACTTAATATGGAAAATTATAAGTATTTGTAACATAATTTATATCATTTTCATATTATACAATTGATATGATCAGTTATCATTTATTGACATAAAAGTTCCTCTAATTTAGAATTTACTCACCATTCAGAGTGGTTTGGTGTACAATGCTCTGTTCAGTCAGAATTGTTTGCAATGGTGGTGAAAGGAACCAGATGTCTGAAGAGCTAAAAAGCTCCCTTATAGAAGGTTATTATAGTACTTAAGGGCAGTGGTGGCTCAATAACAGGGTTGTGGGTTCAATTCCCGGGCTCAGCAAGCTGCCACTGTTGGGCCCTTTACCCTCTCTGCTCCCCGAGCGCTGGAGTTGGCTGCCCACCGCTCTGGGTGTGTGTGTGTGTACTCACTGCCCCTAACACATGTGTGTGAGTGTGTGTTCACTACCAGATGGGTTAAATGCGGAGGACACATTTCACTGTACAGTGACAAATACGTGCACCTTTACTTAAGGTTATTATATTTTAGGAATACACAGCTTGATCCTTGAGAATAGTAATGAGATGATATTGAATAAAAATATGGAAAGAAAGACACATGGTGGTGGTAGCTTCACTGGTGAGTTATATTTGTATTGTAGACATGACCCCTAGACATGACCTCTGGTTTAATCAACCACCACAGTACAAAAAAAAAAAATATCCCTACAACAAACCATTTAACCAAACTCTGAAACAACCCCCACTCTGAATGACTCCCATTTCATTCAGTAGCATAAATCCATGATTATTAGGAATGACTGTAAGAACTCATACAGCAGAGATACAGTGGGGAGCAGAGAGTCACCTCAGTATTCCTGAGCTGCACAAATCCAGAGAGAGAGCAAAAGCCACGAGCGAGAAGGCTGCCTAATACTCCGCTGAGAGAGAGGGGGAATCAGAATTACCTCTCGCTGAGTGTGAAATCCAAATGAACCTCTGTGACAGCGAGACAATGTGTTTGTGTGCAAGTGTGTGTGTGCAGCGAGCCTATTTATGGAAACAAAGCTCTTTGCCTGCGGGAATGTGTTTGTCTGTGTGTGTGTGTGTGTGTGTGTGTGTCTCAAAGAGAAATAAATTGACAGAGTGAGCGATGACACGAGTACTAATGCTTCGATTAAGCTCCAGTCTGAAATATATGCATCCAAACACCACTGACAGGGATGATGATGACAGATCCAATGAGTGGTCCATCCATCCTAATAAATAAGAAAAAAAGGGACACAGTCTTAAATATGTGTATTGGTGTTTAAATATTATAACAACATAAATGATATATATATATATATATATATATATATATATATATATATATATATATATATATATATATATATATATTTATAAGCTGCCCGTTCAAAGAATTAGTCAACTTGAAGGTTAAAGGTGGTATTAACTTCTGCTCAGGAAAATGTTAATGACTGGCCCAAAGGAGTGATTGCATTTGGGTGTGCCAGTGGCCACAGTGTGAAGGTAGTAGCTGGAGAGTCAAAACACAATAATGGGCCTGGGCAAAAAGACCAGAAATCATACAAATGGCAACCAGAGCTAAAGGGCAAAAATAAAGGGCAGACCCGATGAAGGGTAGAAAGAGTGGTGGCAGTGGTGGCTCAGCGGTTAGAGCGCCGGGATATTGATAACAGGGTTGTGGGTTCGATTCCCGGGCTCGGCAAGCTGCCACTGTTGGGCCCTTGAGCAAGGCCCTTTACCCTCTCTGCTCCCCGGGCGCTGGAGTTGGCTGCCCACCGCTCTGGGTGTGTGTGTACTCACTGCCCCTAACACGTGTGTGTGTGAGTGTATGTTCACTACCAGATGGGTTAAATGCAGAGGACACATTTTGCTGTACAGTGTACACTGTTCAGTGACAAATATGTGCACCTTTACCTGCACCTTTACCTTTAGAGGTCAAAACACAGTACTCAGTAAGCTTGCAAAAAACAATAGGCAATACTTCACAATGTGAGTGACAAACAGACCAGCTCAAATTCGCAGATCTACAGGTGAACATGATCAGATTTCAGGTTATGAAGATCTAGAAAACATGTTGTGATTAGTTGGTGGAGGAATAAGATTTTCAGGTGCATTGTGGGAGTTTAGAAGAAGGATAGTCAACTGATGCCCAGTCCCAAATGGCACACTTGAGTTCCTGTAGTCCTCATGGGCCCTGTACATTTATATTTACATTTACATTAATGGCATTTAGCTGATGCTCTTATCCAGAGCGACATACAAGGTTACTTGTAATTACAGAGGTGGGCCAATGTAGTGTTAGGAGTCTGGCCCAAGGACTCTTATTGGTGTAGCGCAGCATAGTCACCCAGACTGGGAATCGAACCCTGGTCTCCCACATGGTGTTGTAACTCAGTGGCAGGTAGTGGTGTTATCTGTAGGGTACCCTGTACCCTGTGGGGTGTCCCATGTCTCGACTGGCGCTTTTGAGGACTCTCTCAGCCACTCCTGTTTTTGTTTATGCAACTAGTGCTTATGCAAGATGATTATGAGGAAGTGTCTGAGTTCACTTGTGTTTCCACCACTAAGTAGTCATTTGAACAGTTCCTCCCTATATAGTGCAATACTACTGAGGGAGTAAGGATCTATTTTTTAAGTCTCTCACTGAAACTCAATACAGTGCAATTTTTCTAGCTATTTTTTTTTTTTACTTTTTTTTTGAGAAAATAAACTAAAAAAACAACAAAAGCCTAAGGATGAAGCATTGAGAGAAACCAAAACTCTCAAACAGTTTCAGGAAGAACCACTAAGAGGATCCAAGACTCAAAAGGAGAAACCCACAAAAAAGCATAAAGGAGATCTACTGAGAGAAACCAAGACTCAACTGGAGAAACCCTCTAATAACCTGAGATAGAACCAAGGAGAGAAACTAAGACTCAAAGGGAAGGACTATGAGACCATGATGAAGAATCACTGAAAAGAACCAAGACTCGAACTCACTAACAATATGAAAAAGAACCAAGGAGAGAAACTAAGACCCAAGGGGAAGGACTCTAAGAGCATGAGAAAAGACCCACTAAGAGAAACCAAGACTCAACTGGAGAAACCCTCTAATAACCTGAGATAGAACCAAGGAGAGAAACTAAGACTCATGGGGAAAGACTATAAGACCATGATGAAGGACCACTGAAAAGAACCAAGACTCAAACTCACTAAGAACATCAGAAAGAACTAAGGAGAGAAACTAAGAACTAAGACTCAAAGAGGAGGAACCTACTAAACCAAAACTCAAAAGACGAACATGTCCTCCTGTGGGACAGACAGGTTTCACCTGTACATGAAACAATTTCTCAGTGAATGGCAGGGAGTGGAAAGGTGTTGCTGAGAACAGATTACTTCTGTAGGAAGCTCTTAGAAGCACAGCGGTGGTCTCAACAGGGCAAAGAGGTCAGCAATACTTGTACAGACATGTACAGACATTGTGGTCAGATATTTGCATGAATGTCTGCCAATGTTCCTGCTGAATATGAGCATGGGTGCTACGGGACAAAGTTAGAACCTACAGAGGACCCTTTCTTATTCTGCTTACAAAAACAAACCTTCTCAGTCAAAAAAGATCTTTCTCTAAATAATGAATAAACCAATGAGTCTCAAATAAGCCTCCTAAACAGTTTTCATATAAAAATAAACAATTTAAGCAAGCAGGTTTATGATGTATTTATGATTTATGTGATTTATTTAAAGGATAATGAAATAAAAATTAGAGAAAATCAGTCTGGATTGGGCTTAAATGGGTCCCTTGTTCCATTTAAACCAGACTGTCTTCCTAATATGTCTACTCATTGATTTAAAAAAAATATATATATAAGCTTAGGAAGAACAGAAATGCTGTAATTATTATTTGAGTGGTTCTTTTTAAGTAAAAGCTCAAACTGTTTAGACAGCTATTGGTTATGTTTCTTCTTTACTGTCTGGCTAAGACATGCTTTTGAAATAGCAGCTAAATCTTGAGAAGGGTGACATGTGTATAACTATTTAGCTTATTCAGCTCCATTTTATAAATATTGATATTTAGCTTGTTTTTCGAGGGAATTCTGAAAGTGTTTCTTTCAAGACCACGTTAGCTTTGCCATGTGATCCAGGGGGCTTATATTAAAATAATCATAAAAAGTTCACATTCCTAAACATAAAAAGTGCTGCAAAAGGTTTTCGAGTGATGCCACAGGAGAACCATGTGTGGTTCCATATAAAACCATGTTTGTAATCGAGACGTGTGAGTATGAAGAACCTTTAAAGCCCCTGGAACCTAAATCTCAGTAAGTCTGGCTCCTCGGGGCCTCCAGTGGAAATGTGCAAAGTATGCCTCATGAATATTTTCTCAATGTGTAATAAACGTCTACTGCATTCTACCAGTACTGCTCCCCTCTCGATGTGGAATGGGCAGTGCTAAATGTGGGTCAGAGTCACGTCAGCGTACCCCTGACCAATCACAAGGCTAACATGGCTGTGCCCTCTTTTAGAGTCTGAGCAACATGTAGAGCTGAAGCTAAAGCTAAAGCTAGTGAGCTAAGGTTCGAACCACAGCTCGGGGAGTGGTTGCCCCATGTCCCCTGTTGTTCCTCACATCCAGCGTCCATCACCTCTTCCGCCAAAGCAGAGAAGGGGAGAGGCGATGGGCACCAGATGGGAGAGTCGCGGCTTGAGCTTGTATCTATATACAGGCTGGTAATCCTCAGTAACCTTAGAACCTCAGTAAACTGTAAAATCACAACCGCAGTTCAAAGTAAAAAGCTAAAAAAATGCAACTTCTCTGTATTAAGGCTGTGTGCGTTGCCATGGTAATGTAAGCACAATTTTGCTCACTAGTAAAAAAGAGGGCTGTCAGTCACATATGTTCATTAGAATATTAAAACCACACCCAGGCCGTTCTCAGAGGGGTCTAAGAATCGGCTACTTTATCATATTTCTGATTTGTATCTATAATCTATATATGAAAATGTGTCCTCAGGGGCTTTGATTTGTTCTCAAATGTGGTTGTTCCAATTTTTTTGTTTTACAGTTAATGTGGGCTTCTGCGATATGTGTTTATTAGGGGCCTGTCCTCTATATTTTGGCACGGCCTTCCACCATCTCAACAATACATTTTTAAAGCAATGGTTCTTCAATAGTTCTTTAGTAAAAGCAATGGTTCCATATAGACCATGACAACTCATGTGACCATCTGTATGCTTAAATGGTCCTTGGCCTGGTTAAAGCCAGAACAATCAGTGACCATGGAAATCATATATGTGAACCTCAACACTGATTCAGACAACAGATATTTGCTTGGAGGTTCTTAGATGGTTCCATATATGGTTCTGTACAAAGTTTCACATTGTTATGAATTCGTCAGAACAATTTCTCAGTACCACATATAATCCTATTGGCATCAGCACTTTGTATTTGTATTTTGGAGGTGTGTACTCAGCATACAGCATATCTCCACTACGATCCGCAGGCAGATGTATAAATTCCTTCTCTGTGTCTCTATTGCCAACACATTTACATGCATCTTCGCAGAAGTATAAATCAGCCTTGACAAGCTCTGTGTATTGCTGGGTCGCTGCTCGTCGTTATCTTGCAGCTTGCAGCCTCTCCAACAGGCATCGAGTGGGTGAGTCGGCTTGAAGCCAGAACTCACTTATTCTTTTTTTGGACTCTGCTCCAGAGCGTCCCGTAGGATTTTCTCCCTAGGTAAGAACGGCGGTCCAAATCCTCCTCCTCAAGCAATTCAACAGGGCTGACCCCTGTGGATGAGGTGGGAGTGGCTCAGTAGCTCACTAAAGCAGGAGATTGATTACATTAACTTTTAACCCTTTAGCAAGTATGGTTCTATCAGTGGGATCTGTCATGGCTAGTCTCGGGTTGGTATGGTCCAAATTGTTTTCCAGCATGGCTCTGGATCACAGCAACACCTGTGTTAGTCCAATCTGGTCCGAAGTTCATGAGTTCATGCATATGCTACGAAACGACCATTTCAGGCTTTGTACAATGTGTACTAAATACCCTCGTACATATGCACCAATTACAGACGTAGACAATCAGAAATCGAACCATTTGAACTGAAGATTTTACAAAACAACCAGTGAAATTTTATTACCTGAACCCACACCTCAACCACCTGAAGTCTAGCCCTTAACCTAACCACTATCCTAACCTTTGTCATTTTATTCTGACCTGCACCTGAACCTGAATCTACAACTCAACCTAAACCTAAAATTAACCTACCATACCTAAACACAAGACTTACCTTAACCTAATCATTTTCTTTACCTGTGTCATTTTGTTATTTGAACTTATACCTCAACCTAAACCCAAGTCTAACTCTTAGACTAACCTAACCTTAACCAAACCATTATCCTAACCTGTGTAACTTTGTTATTTGAACCTCAACCTAAACCCAAGTCTCACCATAACCTAACCTAAATTCAACCTAGTCCTAAACTTCATCCTAGAATGTGATATTCTTACTGTTTCTGCAGGAGTTTGAATCCATCAATGTCTTTTTAGAAATCCCATAGCGTTGCTTCTAAGAAAGTATTAATGTAGCTCTATTGATGCTGTAGTGACACTGTTTTCTCAATTCTTCTTCGAGTATATGTCAAATATAAATCAAGTATAATTTGATTATATGTCAGGTATAAATTTGAGATCTTGTTGGTTAATAAACGTAAGATTTCCAGTCATACCGGCAATTTTGCATGATATTTATTTGTGAATTTGTGTATGTGTGTGTCATATTGATTGTCCAAGCTTGAATCTCACTGTTATTTAATCATCACGTTCCTTACTAAATTAAGTTTAAGATAAGATAATCCTTTATTAGTCCCACAGTGGGGAAATTCTCAGTGTCACAGCAGAAAACTACTGTCAAACTACTGTTTAAGAATTTTATTAATTAAGCAATGCTTAAAAATACATCTCAAATATTATTAATGTGACTAAATGTTACATACTGCTTCATTCTCACATTGTGTGGTGCTCATCTTCACCTGTTGAATTCTGAAAAACTGAGGCTATAGCTCAAAATTAATACAGCTGAACTCAATCATATCTGCTACATTCACTCTGATTAAAGCAAAAGCCAAGAATGACTTGATCTATACAAGCCTCTGTGGAGATTGGCAGAAAGCAAAGTGACTGGCAGGTAATAATTTCTTACCATATACATCCCTACATGCTTAAAATCCTATTATAGAAACCCGGGTAGTAGATGGCGCTCTCTGCCGTCATCACCCTTAAAGCAAAATTGGCCAGCACAGGCATCTGTTAGCTGGTGTGGTGGAGCTGGGGACCTGGTGCTGTCCTCAGAGCGAAGTTCCAAAGTTTTTGTGTAACAGTGCCAGTCTGATCATTCACATCCACACAAAGAAAATATCAATTTAATTTAATAAAACCCTTCAAATCAGTTGTGTGACTTTTTACCCGCCGTCCGTCAAGCTTGTCCAACCTAGCAACAGTAGCTATTGTGGGTGGAGCATACATAGGTCAACTTGCAGATTCTTTTCTTGGGCTCCGGCTGCAGAGCCTCCTGTATGACATCACGGCGGCGGCTCGGCACAGCTGGGTCCCGCCCTGGGGAGGGAAGGTGGGGGCGTATGCTGCAGAGCGCTATTCAGCTCCTGCTGCTCCCTGCTAATTAAACTGTCAGGGCGGTGGAGGGGAGCGAGGAGAGGGCGACAGCATAAGAACAGTGGTGGGCCCAGAGCTCAGGCCCCCGCGCTCCATCCAGCCTGTAATTTAACCGCAGCTCAAATGAGTGCTTCACTCAGCCAAGCAGCCTGAGGAAGGGGGCACTAACTCAGGCTCTATATATACACACAGCACTGATATGATCCCAACTGTCTGCACAGGTGGTGTGACGGAGAGAGACTTTTTTTTTGGTGGAACACAAATATTCGCCCACTCCTTTGAAAGGATGCCACTGGGAATGCTGTGTTGTTTGTACAAGGACTCACAGTTTGAACAGAACTGTCTCTTAGAAGCGTTAAATGGATCAAAGCATTTAAATGGACACAAAAATAAAATGATACATATGAAAGGATTGTTGTCCACTGAGACAGATATGGTTGGATCAATCACTTAAATAGCTATGTTATAAATATATGCTAGTTATACATAATGGGCACTGTATTGAGGTTTCTGCAACTCCACACTTGGCTAAATCCCATATTTGCTCTTTAGTTGCCTTCATCGATCAGCCATAACAGTGTTTAACATTGATTATCTAGTTCCAGTGGCACCAGCCAAGGGGTGGATACAAGCGAACAGTCAGTTTTTGAAGGTGATGTGTTGGAAGAAAGACAAATGGGCAAGCATAAGAATCTTAGATACTTAGACAAGAGCCTAAAAATGAAGGGTAGACGACTGGGTCAGAACATCTCAGAAACACCAGGCAGGTCTTGTGGGGTGTTCCTGGCATGCAGTGGTCAGTGCCTACCAAACGTGAATCAGTGACAGGGTCATGGGCACAGTAGGCTCAATAATGCTCACAGAAACCCCACCTCTCAAATTCATTCTTGGGCAAAAACTTGGTATTTTATACTTTTATTGGGAATGAAAAAATGTCTTCAGATTTGCGCCCCCATTTGCCCTGACCCAAAATTAAAGAAATGTAAAAAAATCATTTTTGGTGAGGTTGTGGGTGGGAAAATGGAGGGAGCATGGTCTGTACACACTGCAGAAGGAGTTTTATTTTATATTGGAGGCTACCCTAGGTACAACACAGATGATGGCTTCCTAAACGAAATCTCAGCTCCACCTTAAATGGTGCTGCTGCAGCATCGGACATGAACTAGCGCCAGAATGTAGCTGCTGCTTTATTTAAGGTGGAAGGTAAAATTAAAATAAGAAACCATCTAATAAGGAGTCAACTTTAGCTTCGTACGCTAAGTAGTAGTTATTCATGACCAATGCTGGACCTGTACAGATTGAGTTGCTGACCAGGTTACACTACAAGATTGCACTCAGAAAATTGAACATTTGATATTCTCCGACTGGTCCGAAATGCGATTGGAGGCCAATAATTGGAGTCTCTCACACACTACTGGATTCCCTCTCCAACTGTGGACTCCAACTGACTGGAGCCAGCCAGCACAGACTCAGCCAGACTGAGAATCGGCCCTAAAAATCTGAGTAAAAACTGTGTGGTGTAACCTTAAAGGACTCATAGGACTTACAGGATCTGCTGCTAATGTCTTGGTGCCAGATTCCACGAGACATCTTCAGAGGTCTTGTGGAGTCCATGCCTCAATGGGTTAGGGCTGTTTTGATGTCACAAGGAGGACATCAAAATATTGCTAATTTTAATTTCATGGTTGATCAGGGTAGATCACACTGTATAAGTGCTACAAACCATTAGCTAATGCCCTACAAAGCTTAGGATTTAATAGGAGCAGTCAGCAGCATTTCAGAGACAGCCTTTGTCAGTGCCAGAAAGCACAATTTGCATAAGAATGAAAGCATTTACTGAAAATGTGCGACCATGAATCTTTGATTAAATCTCTAATCACGAAGCCATCCAGAATGCTACTGCCATTCATTTACTACTTTCTCTCCAACCACACTTCCTCAGTGCCAGAACCTTGGCATGTATTAGGCCTTTGCAGGCACTAGGAAAGATAATACTTTAGAGACCCCTAATATTTTTGAACTCCACAGGGCTGATTCTAGGACTATATAAATGTGTTGTAAATGGGTTTGTCAATAAACCAAAGAAATGATCCAAAAATATGGCCCAAAACTAATCCAGAGAAAAGACTAAACTCCATTCCAATTCCAATTTATTCCTTTTTTTATGTGAACACAAATGACAACATTGGGCAGCCATTCGGATTTTAAGGGGTAGATAGTGCCACCCTAGTCGCAATCTTAGTATTTGTTCACATAATCCAATGAAAACCTTTGTCTTTTAGGAATAAATGTAAACATCTTGGGAGATGGAGGTGATATAACTAAACATGTACAACTGAAGGAATGTCTTTACACATACGTTGTAAAATGTAATGAATAGAAATGCAGTTTTCTCATGAGGAAAAAGTTAGAACACCCCACATTTCTAAAGAATCAAGAGCAGCACATCATCTGCAGATGATAAGAACATGGTTAGAGAGGATTCTGGAGGAGCCTTATTGAAACCTCAGACATTTAACCAGGTTTGCTTTCAATGGTTGAAGTGAGTGGTAAAGATCACCATGGCCAGATCCAGGGAGCTCTCTGAGGCCTTCAGAAAGAAGGTTGTAGATGCAGATGAATCTGTCAACATGGCCAGCAAGTCCAGCCCAAAATCAGACTCAAGATATGTAAAGTCTCAGACAATCCTAATATTTCATCGGGGGACCTACAGGTAGCTTCTGCTTTGATCACAGTTCATCAAAGTGCAGCAGCCTTAGCATCTACCATTAGAAAGAGACTGCACAAGATGCCAAAACTGTTTTGACAGTCTTGACTCATTGTATTTACATCCTCAAAATGTACACTCACTCAGCCACTACAGAAAGGCTTTCGAGGATGTTTGTAAGTGTTTAGGTAACCTGACAAAGAGAAGTCTACTCACTAATCAGATTTCACACTAAATACTCAATGTTACCTGTAGACTTGCCCCAATTGTATTTTTAACATGAATTTGCATTACTGGCAAACATTTATTTGAATGTTTGTATGGCTCTATACTGCAGTTGTTTGTCACCATTTCATGCTTATGAAAATGCTCTGAAATGCGTTTTTGACTGTTTGCTCTTTTCCCAGAAAGCTTGTCTTTATCTGGTTCTGTTTCAGTGTGTCTGAACATAAGTAGAAAAATGAAAAAAAAAAAAAAAAAAAAACAGATTACAGCATCCATGCTGTGAAGAAGGATATTACTCAGCTAAAATGCACAATACCTTATCAGATTTTCTTAAATTGGAAAACAACTTTAACCCCAATTCATCTTAATTTGAGAATAATTATATTATTAGTGAGCATGTTGGTATGCTTGCAAGCCATGCATTACATGCTTACATTTTCTCCAATCCAAATTAAATTTCTCTGGTTGTAGATTAAGATTGAACTCATCTCATCTCAGCAGTCATACACACTACATCCACATTTATACCTTTACCGTATGCCAATAATAATTAGCATTACAACAAGAAACACTTGAGTCCTGTCAGAGTGTGAAACGGGCAGCTAATGTGTGGTCAAAAAGTTGCTAGAGTTTTCAATCACCATGTTTGAGTAAAAAAAAAAAAAAATCCCAAAAGGTGGTGAAGTGAGTGGGTGCTAGCTGAGTTCTAGGCTAAAAGCTAACTCTGCTAGACCTTGCTACAATCTCTTTAGCTAGCTAACCCCACAGCATGCTAAGAGGACATAGAGAGCACAGCAACACTATTTAGTAAGACACAGGATAATAAAAACAAAAAGAAAATTTTATATATCAATTTATATATCAATATCAAAGTTATTACAGGTCTAAAAAATGCTAGGGTAAACTAAGCTAGTGTATGGGGATGTGAGTTGTCACTGGCATAATCCAGCCAATACAAGCAGAGCTCATCACATATTTTTTTCACAATTCCACCATAAAAGCAAATACAGCATGCTTTCCAATCCACATTTCCATTATTTACTACGATGAGTGAAAGTAGCTAGTCTGTGTCTCAGAATGTAGCACCTGTGTTTAAAATCTCTACAATTACAGCAGGCTCAGCAAAACCCTAAATTGCCCCCCATGCTTAGAAAGCAAGCACTGCAACAATTCACAGAAATTATGTTGCCTTTGGAAACTTTTAAGAACCACTGTTAGGTTTTCCCTAGAAATCAAACCAAGAACCAAGAAACCTTTATTTTTAAGTGTTCACTGAGCAGCATACTGACCACAACGAAGCCATCCGAATGTGCCATTGACTCCTCCTGCTGAGCCAGAAAGCCTCACTTACTGGCGCCACTCGCCCTCCTGATGAGACTGAAAGCTTAAACTGGATGTCATGGAGACTCTAGTGAATAGTTTATCGTCACTTGCCCTTGGACTCCTGCTAGGGTCTAGGTTCGAGCTGGAAATAGCTAATCCCTGCACAGAATCTAAACTCTCCCTCCCACAGACACTTTTATACAGGCATTTAATGATTCAATTACATTCAGTGGGTGATGTTTAAGTGTGAACACTAGGGATGCAAGCAAATCTGAATACATGAGAATTAGAAACCCACTTTTACAGCCGATGCACAGCAGTACAGCAAAGAAGGTCTGATTTCGGCCTCCACACTGAGGTAGTGAGCACACACACACTAGCACTAGTGAATTAGATTGATCAGAAGTGCTGCTACCAGGAGACATTAGTACTAATTGAATGTGAAAAAAGCCAGCCTTAACTAGACCTACTCAGTTCTTCACCGTATACACCTCCCTCACATTAGGTTGAGTTCTTACCTGTTCATACACCTCTGATAGGCGTCTACTCATTTGTTTTCATTGGCTAATCTGAATACTCCTGTCTGCTGGCTCTAATTATTCAACCACAAGCCAACTTTCCAAGGGACGGGGATGTTTTGATCAGATAACACAGAGAAGATCTATACGTTCTATCCATGCAGACTTATTCACTCACTGTTTTTCCCTCACCGTTTTTCAAAGCTAGTTGAAGACCTAGCTCTTTCAATAACTCATTGTGCACTTATTGATTATTAAGGCTTTTAGTTGCTAAAATGGTAAAATATATTTGTCTACTTATTAGATATTAGTTGTGTCCCAATTTAGGGGCTGCGCTAAATGAAGGCATAGGCCGGACTGAAAAGTGTCCACCCTATGGCAGATTCCCTTACCATTGCATCACGAAATGCCGCCCCTGTCACCAAGAAACCTTGATGCTATAGTTGGCATACAATGAGCTTGAGATATGCTGGCTGGCAAAGGATCCACCCATTGTATCCTTCATTACCATGGAAAAAAGTCAGCTTTTGTGGCTCATACGAAGGTATTTGAATGCAGCTCCTGGGATCAGCACTGCCTTTTTCTGGCAATATCTAAGCTCAGGGGTGTCATGGATCTTTACATTTATATAATAGAATGTAAAGTTTATTCAAGTTTATTTTCTTTTTTTAGAACAGCTTATTACACAGCTGACTGTTGTGTGTCCAGCTGTGGTCAGTGCTGGGACACCTTTTCCTGCTGTGGTGTCCACTTTCAGCCACATATGACTGTGGAGTCAAGAACAATAGCTGGGGTCATGAATTGCTTTTGGCCATCCAGTTTCATGAGCAGTGTGTCACTTGGCTTTAGCGGATGTAAGGTTCTTCCAGCAGTCCCCCGGCTGCTGTTGACCACCTGCCTATGTTCTGCTGTGACATCTGCTTGTGTGACCTTTAGGAGTATTTCCCACCATTATTTGCCTTGCCAGACTGGCCTTACGTAGAATTCATACATATGTGACTAAAAGCCCATTTTAAGAATTTGCACAATGTGTACTAAATAGACTGGAGTTGTCTATCGTCGGGTTGAACAGGCTGGGGTATGGGGGTTTGGGAAACAGCACTACCAGTGGACGGGAGCTCCTTGTAAATCATGAGATATGTGCAAAATATCTTATATCATGCAACGTTTGCACATTTCTTGGCTGCATGTTATTCATGTATGTACAAATTTTACGAGATCTTATTCGGATATTTTATTGGGTTCAGGTCAGGTTCAGATTTAAAATGCGGTGATGGTCAGGTTGGTTTGGGATTGAACAGAAAGCTCTTGGGCCAAACCTTCAGCCTTGATTAAACAATTAACGCAGAAAAGGCTAATTATACACTAAGGGGTATTCTTCAGTAACTACAGGGACTTCTGTACAAACTGGTGGGGCTATTCTTTATAATAACACTTTTGGATCCAGCCATTGTATCCTTCATGGCCATGGAAAAAAGTGTGTTTTTTATGGCTCATATGAAGGTATTCAAACTGGGATTAGCACTGCATTTTTCTGGCAATAACTACAGGGACTTTTGTAACTGGTACAGGGGCTATTCTTTTGTTAAAACACTTTTGGCCCGCCATCAGGCCATAAGCTGATTGAGTGGTCAAAGCTTTAATTTCAGTGATCAGTTGTTATCTTTTAAGAGAGTAGCACTACTATTTGTTTAATCAATTTTCAAACCTTCATGTCTGCACCTATATCTTGCCTTTGAATAATAAACATTTTGCATTTTTTTTATGTCTACTGAACCTGAAGTTTTTATTCCTACCCTATGTGGGTCATCATTGCTCTTTACTACAGTACTGTTGGTGGTCAGCAGCTGGAGAATTCAAATAAATCTAGAATACCAGTTCAGAACAACTACCTATATTTCCTCCTTAAACTCACACACAGTGGGTAAGTTGCAATTTTCTTCCGTGCCCTGGCGGGCGATTCCGTTTGTGTTTTTGTTCACTCTGCTGTATTTGAGGGTAATCTTCTATGCGATTCTGGGCAACCATTCAGATAGATTGCCTCTCTTACCACTCTTGACTAGTCCTAAGTGGCCTTCACGAATCCTCTGTAAGATATTTTTCCTCATGCTTGTTGAAATGACCGCTGCTGTATGTGTGTCTGACAGCTCCCCACCCACCAGGTAAAAGCCTTATTGCCTCTAGGATATGCTCAGCATACACTCGTCCGCAGTTTGTGATACGGTGCAGCACTAACAGTAATTGAGGGTCAGCTTCTGTATTTAGCCTGGTTTCTTCTGTTCATTACTGAGTTGCTTGCATGTTCACACTGAGTTTCCTAGAAAGAGCTTCTGCTGCTGAGTGTATAAATGGTTTATACACTAAAAATGGTTCCTAATGTCCAATAAGAACACTGTTCTTGTGTTGGTCTTGTGCTGTTAATGAGGGGCACTAGGTGTCCTTGGAGATGTGACTTGTGATCATTAAGAATGCCACAGAACAGAGATATCCATATTATCAGAAGATGTTTTCATAATAATGTAATTTCAGACAAGCTGGAGTTAAGCTGATTTTAATGATCTAATCAGTTGGCCTCCGTCTTGATCAGGTAAACTTGTGCTTAGATAAAATGAAAACCTGAAGCCACATTGGCTGTTTATGGATAAGACTGGACATCCTTGGTCCTGGAAGGCTGGTGATCAGCAGTTTGATGATTTCCCTGTTCAACCTAGCAGCTAACCAAATAAGACCAGCAGAACTTAATAGTGAATAGGAGAATTAGGAGAATTACAAAACTGTACTGGAACAGTAGCCCTACAGAACAGGAACTAATGACCAACGTCCTATTATAGAAGAACAGGGACTGAGTGGTCCTGAAACTTGTCCTCAAGGACTCTCAGACCATCTACATTTTTGTTCCAGATTTTGTGACACAATCGTTTGAGAACACTAGCATGTTTAACTGTAAAAATATATTATTTAAAGAACCAAGCTCACAACTAGTAGCATCTGCTAAAAGCAAGGTGGGTCTCCTGGGATCATTGAAGAATTCTTCTGCGCCTCCAAACTCAGCAATTGTGACATTGGCATATCTGAATAAGGTGTGTTTGGTATATGGAAGACATCCAAATTCCAAATCCCCAAAACTGATTTGGAAGTCTTGAATTGTAATATTTCTTATAAAGAATGACCATGCTCTTATAGTGCTAATACAAAGCTATGCTATGCTAAGTGGCTCCTGTGAGCCACTGCAGTGCCTTATATCGGCCAATTAAAGCAGAGCTCATCATCTTGTTTCATTCTGAGGTAAAATAACAAGGTAACGTTTGAGCATATTTCACCCCAACCAAAGTCCCATATTTATACCACAAACACCATCTTAAAATATTCAATAAATGCATAATAAGGGACCTTATGGTTTGAAAAGCATGATATGATATGGCATGACACTCAGTTGACCTAGACTATCAATTACTGACAGTTGCTAGGGATGTTCTGCTTTTAGCATCTGCTAGGTGGGTCTCCTGGGATCATTGAAGATCAACAAGGGAGTCAAGATAAGTTGCTGTAGTTGATCCTCTTGTGTAAGGCCTCATAACAATTCTTCTGCGAATGTCATAAAATGGGTACTGAGGAAATGTATAACCCCCCAGGTCCGTATTCCTGTGACATTTGCTGGATCTGACCCTATGATCTGGCCCAACTATTTAGACAGTTCCACCACTTAGGATCCTCTGGTGCTACTACTAACAAGTAGTGTAGCAATGTTAGACTCATACTTCCAGCAATGTTCTCTGGCTATGTTTTGTTCTGATACACTGCTGACCTCATTTATGTGCTTAACTAGGCCCATCTCTGTGGCTGTTACACGGCTAAAGCAGGTCATTTACTTTCTTTCCTGGTCTGAAATAAAAGGACAGAGCATCCTGTTGTCCCTTGTACCTTATTTCAGCCTGAAACTTGCCTAAACTCTTTACTCACCCTCTTTCTGAAGCAGGCTTTGGCCTGATTCTGTCTTTGGTGATGCCACTTGTATGTCTATTTATTTGATACATGCTTGTATCAGTTTAAAAAGTTAATCTGTATTTAGCTTTACACACAGGACGTTTTTTTTTTAGAAATGGTAAATTCTTGAGTTAATGTTAAAAGTGCTGGAAAATAGAATACTGTATTTTCATTAGCTGTCATGCCTGTCTTAGTTTTCCTGTCTTGCCTGCTTTTGTTTTGCCTGACCATGTGCTTTGCTTCTGATCTGTCCTAGCTCCTCCTGCTCTTCAGTGTTCTCACCTGTGTATCCTCTGTGGCCACACTCCTTGTTAACTCAGCCTGCTCTGTTCTGGTCTTGCACATCGTGCTCGTGTACATGTTCCTGGTTATACGTGTTTGTGATGGTTTGCGGTTGGTTAGTTCGGCCTGTTTTTGCCTGTTCTGTCTGTGGTCTTGAGTTGGGCTTTTCAGTGCTTAGATCAACATCTATTTCATGTTTCTTTGTATCCTGTTGTGCCTTGTTTAATGTGTTTATCCTTAAATTACCTGCAAGTACGCCCGCTTTCGCCTCCAAACTCAGCAATCGTGACATTAGCATATCTGAGTAAGGTGCATTTGGTATATATTTTTTTTATAAGCAATTGGAAACGGATTCGTTTTTTGTTAGAAAGGCAGTCATATAAATATTAGCATGATTCTCAGTGGTTTTAGTGGTTTCCCACTGGAATCTAGCATGTCAGTAATGTTCATGAACTGCACACTTTTGCTTCAAGAAAGATTCCAGCAGCTTTCACCTGCTTTAAAATAAACGGTGGAAATAACTCCTGGCATGTCTTCTGGGACTGTCACTTTTCAGGTGCATTTTAGAGTGCTTACAATGAAAAAAATCCACTTAGCCTAAAGTAACCTGAACGCATACCAATACTGAGTGTTTACTGGGCCTTGATATTATGTTGTAGCTCTGATAGAGAGTTTATGTAGAGCTCAGATTTAGTGTTGGTCAGTTGGTGGCCCAGCTGTCATTTTTCCAGTCAGTTAGCCACAGTTCCACAATGTTCCAGTAGGGGGTTCTTTGCCATGCTTTTGGTCTTCTTTTTCTTCAGAATAGACGAATGTACTGGTATTCTCAAGCTGACATGTATGGTTCAGTCTCAAGTGGATGAAATTTAAAAATGTCAAATGAAAAAATGAAAATTAGTGTGATTTTTACTCCTGATTATAAATTCCTGTGCTAATTATAATGATAATGAAAGTTAAGTAAAACAAAATGAATTCATGAAATGTTTGGACATGCTTTTTGTATGTGAGCAGCTGTTTGTGTTGGCTATGTACTGTTTTGTTGTGATGGAGATCCATAAAATGAGTATCTCTAATTTATATCAATTTCTAATTTATTCTACACCTATCCCACGATGCTACCAGTGCTCAGAGAGAAGGCTAGCATGCTCTTCCTTTGAGACATATGAAGCGCCATTGCCAATGCAGTGTCACTGAATTTCAACACGCTTGGAGGAGAATGCCAACTGCTAGTTCTTTAGCATCGCACTGAATAACGGCTCATTAATGCTCAGTGATAAATAAGGATACAGATGCAGGTGAGACCTTCTGTCCGGTCTCTGTGTTCATTTCATCTGTATTTGTGCATGTTTTCTGAAAGCTTACAGATACTGACTGAGCGGAGCTGTACCACTGGAAATCGTGAGGGCAGCGTAGCAGATAGTTCAAGTGAGGCAAGACCTGGCAGAAAAGAAACTCACTGCAGAACTCATTTACACCATTTGCAGCCATTTATATTGTTGCCTTTTTTGTCTTTTTGTAGTAAGTACATTATCAGGACCTTGCTTAACATGCCTACATGCCTACGGTTGGTGTGGCGCAACAGATAACACCACTACCTGCCACTGAGCTACCACACCATGTGGGAGGCTGGGGTTCGATTCCCGGTCTTGGTGACTATGCTGCGCTACATCAATAAGAGTCCTTGGGCAAGACTCCTAACACTACACTGACACACCTCTGTAATATGAGTACTCTTGTAAGTCGCTCTGGATCATAGCGTCAGCTAAATGCAATAAATGTAAATGTACATAAAGGACACATATAAGTATGTGGGCAGTGACGGTTTTACAACATTTGTCTTCTACATAAAGGGAGCTTACATGAACCTTAAAGAGGAGAGAGGGAGGACCATCCTACTCAAGCCAGAGAGCTTACTAGAGAGAGAGTGAGAGAGACAGAGAAATTAACAGAAAAGATAAAAAAGAAAAAATACAAAGATAAAAGAAACCAAGAAAAATGAAAAGGAAGAGGCAGAGAGAGAGAGAGCATAGGGGTATGATATTTGCCTCTGCTGCATCAGGTCTCAAACACCAGGGGAAAGTAAAAAATAGATTAGTTTTACTTCTGCTTGTCGGGGGTCCAGAGGGGTCTGGCATTAGAGAGGCTCCTCCACACAGCAACCAGCCCAGAGACAACAACAGAAAAAGGCAGGTGTGAGAACAGCAGAACCACAGCCAGGCAGACATCTCAGAAAACTGCAGGAGATCCAGAGAGGCCAGAATACTGATGCAGTCAAATTCACCTCACTGTTAGGAAGGAGGGAGGGGATGACCCCGGCTTACTCTTTGGTCATGTAAACAGAGCGTCCTGTGAGCCAAAGCCATGAGCCTCTGGACACTTGAGCACCTGCTCCCCTACGTTATATTTATACCAAGAAGTTCACTTTTTGGGTTTAAGCTCTTAGACTCTGTATGTAAACCCACACTTCACTTGTACAAGTACAGTATTGTCGTAATGCAGTCTGGTCTTTAGAGCAGGATTCCTACAATGTGTTTTACCCCTAGTCTTTCTTTGAAGTTTTCTTCACTTACTTTTATGTCATTTTTTTCTTTATTTATTTTCTGTCTTTCTTCATTCTTTCTTTTCTTTGCTTCTTTCTTTCATTTTTGGCTTTTTCTTTCTTTTTTGTTTCTTTTATCTTTGTTTTTTTTTTCCTTTTTTTCTTTTTTCTTTTATTTCTCTCTCACATTTTTTTTAACTTTTCATTTTTTATTCTTTCTTTTCTTCTTTTTATCTTCTGTTCATTTTCTTTTTTTCTCTTATTTTCTTTCTTTCTTCCTATCTTTCCTCTGTCTCTCTCTCTCTCTCTCTCTCTCTCTCACTTGAGATGAAGGTGAGTAAACGTGAGTGTGTGGAGATTTTGTGGACAGGGTTAGATTATCTCCTGTGGAGTTCATTTAAACCCACTCTAATTTAACCCTGCGGGCGTTCGCATCACCCTGATTTTAGTGCCACAGACCCTACTTTTCCTAATGTAAGATAAAAACCTAGACAGAGGAAAACTGACCAAAGAACAAGCTTTGTCAGTTTTAGAGGACCACAGTGTGACTGAGATCTGGTCAGCTAATTCTGTAGCGTGCCAGTAACATGAAGCACAGTGCTATGACTTCTATCTGTACTTCTTCTGTTTTGCACAAACTTGGATGTCACTGCAGTTTCACCTTTTCACCTTGCCAGCTTTGATCTGAATTAGGCGTGAAGCAAAGAAAGCACAAATCTGTGCAGCGACTTGGCCAGTTCTGCCTTAGTTAATGAGATCAGAATCCATCCAAAGTAAACATAACCCATCCACACCAGACCTGACTGACATAAAGACTTGTGGTCTGTGACCGGTCATGATGATGATGACTAATTCCTGATAATCAATAAAAGGGTGCAGATATATTTAATAAAGTGAGCACTTTATTAGCAACACTTTTAAACCTAAACATTCGTGCAGTTATTTAATCAGCCAATCACGTGGCAGCAGTGTAGTGCATGAATGGCAATGCAGTGTAGATACAGGTCAGCAGCTTCAGATAATGTGATGTCTGGTTTTATTGTTGCTGCCAAAAGAGCTGGTTTGGGAGTTTTTAGGACTGCTGATTCGCTGGGATTTTCAGCACAACAGTTTCTAGAGTTTCTCAGAATGGTGCAATAAGGAAAACACATTCAGTGTGCAGCAGTCTCAGAGAAGCAGCTTGTTAAAGAAAGAGGTGTACAGAGAATGGTCAGACTGGTTGGAGCTGACAGAAAGGCTACAGTAACTTAGATTACCACTCTCTACAAGTTTGATGAAGCTGATTGTCACAGCACAGAAGGTCACTGATTCAGTGGTGAGGATTACAAACCAAATATAGTAGGCCACATTTTGCCTCGTTGGTCCACTGCAGGGCCAAATGCTTCTGAGCATGGAGGGTAACCGTTCTGGTGGCTTTTCCACATGAGCATGGTTTGGCACGGAGTTCTTACAAACCAGG
This sequence comes from Salminus brasiliensis, assembly GCF_030463535.1. Lineage (NCBI taxonomy): Eukaryota > Metazoa > Chordata > Actinopteri > Characiformes > Bryconidae > Salminus > Salminus brasiliensis. The sequence goes on from NC_132879.1 coordinate 8,341,609, forward strand.
CTGAGCCCGGTTTTCTCAGCACAGTTTCTCAGCAACTGTTCTTGGGTCCACGGAACAGGTGGTGGAAGGGCTTAATAGGGGTACGTATCCACTGATTGGCTCCATATTTGCATCAAACCCTAGGTCTTTATGTTTCCAGCACAGAAAAATGTACATTTACATTGGCATTTAGCTGACACTCTTATCCAGAGCGGCTTACAAGGTTACTCATATTACAGAGGTGGGCCAATTTAGTATTAGGAGTCATGCCCAAGGTCATCCATATACTGATAAACTGACACATACTGACTGTATACAGTATATAATACTGTATGTATTATTATATGTATGTGCAGTAATTATTAGTTATATATTTCTAATAACATTTATTTTGTCCCGGATCATGTATCTCAGAAACAATAACCTTCCAAACCTTCAATGTAAAAAGACTTTTCTACTGGTACATTCATCATGACATTTGGACACAATGAAAAAGAACAACTGACAGTTTCTTTTTTTGTCAAAAAGTGAAGGATGACAAAAATAGAGATGCAAGATGTTTGAGTGACAGGAACTATATGTGTTTCAGTGTAAATCAGTGACCAAATTGTAAGGCAAAAAGTGACCAATGTTAATTACATTATTACATAACTTATTTAACTTAAATAAAAACTGTTAAAATGAGGACAGACTCTATAGTTTCATTGTCAGGAGTGTGGCGCTGAGTGTGAACGTGCCTCCTCTCTGTATTTATTCCCTCAGCCTCTCTCTGCTGGGTGGGAGACAGAAGTGAGTTTCAGACTGGATGAAAACTGGCTTTTCTCACCCAGAACAGCCAGGAGGATCAGCAGTCACTCAGCATTTACAACACTGCTAATAATAACACACCACAGAAAGAGAGAGAGAGAGAAAGAGAGAGAGAGTACTGTCAAACCCTCGGAGAATTTAAATTCTTATGGTATATTAAACCAACGTAAATATAGTTGTTACATAATAGCAAGCAATTCTTGCCTGCAAGCGATTTGATTTCTGAAATCTGCCGGCGGTCCTTGTCTGTCTGTTTGGTCTTTCAACCACAATTCTGACTAGAATTTCCTCTAGACTAGGATTTTTGCCACTGCTGGTAGACCTGTGTGACCGTACACTTTGATACATCTGCAAATTCAGCTACTTGTTGATTGCTACAAATGCAATCGTTCCTTTTTGCCAATCATTAACATCTGCTTTGTGACGCAGACGTGACATTCACTGCACTGTACCACCTCTTCTCAGTCTATAAACCCCATCACACACCCCACAGGTATTAATAGCCCAGTCATCCTTGTGCAGCGCCATCAGCAGGAGCCTGAAGCTACTACCACCTTAAATACGCAATGCGTTTTTTTTGGAGTTGGTGACAAGACATTGCTATCTGACAAAAGTCCGTAGAATAGTGATGACAGACGACACTGATATTTTGTTGTTTTTAAATTGTGAGGATAGAAAAACCAACATCTTCCAAGCGTCACACTGACGTTAAATATCAACATGTATCAACGAGGTTTGAGGACCAAATTTTGACATTTGGTAAATTTCATGACGTTAATGTCCACACAGCATGAAATTCGAACAGGTTGATATGTTGTTGGTTTTAAATCATGAGCTTTAGAAACCAAAATCTAACATCTGTCTAATGTTGGAGCATGATGTCAACCTAATGTTGTTTTTTGACAACTTTAGACGTCTGGTATACTGGGAAGAGTGGAGGGTGGCGAGAAATAGATAGTAAAAGAAGAGGGTAAACAGAAAGAGAGTGAGAGGGAGAGAGAGCGAGGGACATTAGTACTTCCTCTGGTAACTAACGAGCGTGAGGTTTTGGGGGTTAATGCAGGATTTATTTCTCCACTGTTCACCTAAAACAAGACAGATTGATTGTGGTACTTTTCGGAGGCCTGAGGTGAAGTTAATAAGGCTGATGTTATGACGCACCAGCAAAGACACACTGACTCAATCAAAGACTGATGAATGTTTACATATATAATCATCCTGAAGAGCTGGGTTTCTAACTGCAGCGTCTGGCTCCATCTAGAGGCTGCAGAGCAGAGCTGTGTAGGGAGGCTTAAGGCCACATTACAGAACGGTAACTCCATGTGTTACTGTTACTCAGGATTGGGAGGGTTACTTTAACAATGTAGTCTGTTACAGATTATTGATTACCTGTTATAAACTCTGTATGAATAATTAATAAACTCTGATTATTTTCCAGTACTTTTGGATTATGTGTCTTTTTAAAGCCTCATATTCAAATTCTAATGAAAAGTCTAACATATAAAATCACAACAAACAGCCCTGCATCCACATCAACAATCTCACGTCTCATTAAAACCAGTCTTCTGTCTAATACACACTTGTGAGAGAGTGTGAAGAACATTTGAAAGATTTAGAGAAGGTAGTGTGAATGTCCTTCACCAACTTAAAGGTTCTTCACACTGTAAGCTTCTTTACAATTTCCCCCCAGTTTTATGCCTTCAGCTTATGATGATTTGGGAGATTTGAGGGAGATGATTTGAGGGAGAACTCAGGCCTTTGGGGCTGGAATTTTGGGTGGCTTCTCCTTTTATTGTGGTGGGAAGCCAGCCAGTGATATATGGAGCCAGGAATAATAGATGACAGGGTTAAAAGCGAGGAGATGTGGTGATGGAGGGTTGCAGAGACTTGCCGTAGACACATGAACAAGGTAGAGATGGTATTTACAGGATGTTAGATTAGGGAAGAGGGATTGGCATGGTCTTCCTCCCACAATTTAGTTATTTCTTAATTTCACTTTGTGAAAACAAAGATGTTTCTTCAGTGACATTGCTAAAAGAACCTTTTGAAAAAAACTATATTTTAAGAGTGCCATTTTACTCCCTGTAAACAACGGTTTCTTATTAAACCTGTCCTGCTCCGGAGACAGAACTGTAAACAGAACTACGGAGGTTCTACAATGAGATGATAACAATAGATGTTCTGAAACCAAGAGAATGAATAGAGAGTTTGTCCTCCTTTGGCAACTTTATATTAGATGTTAGAACGTTGTTGTAAAGTGGCCTTAAGTGTATTTAGCCTCACAATAGCATAAGTGAGGTCAGATACTGATGGTGGATGATTAGTTCTGGCACTCCAGTTCATCCCAAAGGTACTGGATGGAGCTCCATCACTGCAGAAAACGCAAGTCTACTGCTCCACTGGGGGGTTGATACCCCTCTAACCCATACTCAGCTCTGGGACTGGTATACACTGTCCATAACACTAAAAGTGAAATGTTTGGTTTGTTAGTATATGTGTGTGTGTGTGTGTGTGTGTGTGTGTGTGTGTGTGTGTGACCTTAATCCAAGTAAAGATCTTAGTGTAATCTAGTCATGCTGTTGGTTGACACACACATTAACACACACACACACATCTCTCACCACCACATTGCTGCTCCCTCTGTGTCGAGTCACTGTGTTTTGCAGGACACTGGAACACACACACAAAGGCACAGTCACTCCATTACTGAGATGATGATTCGGCAGAACCACAAGCAGGACACACTCCCATCAGCCGTGAGTACTCACTTCAAGTCAACACACCACACACAATGGTCACATTGCTAATGTACACACACTGCTGTTTGAGTGTTTTTGTTTTGTTTTCAGTCTAAATATCTGATCATATAATGATTCTTCAGGAAATCTGAAATTTCCTGGAATTACCTTAAATTCAGTTCTATCATTCTAAAATGTTCAACATTTACTTTAGCTGTTTTAAAACATCCAAACTTCTTCTCTAACATCTATAAATGTAATTCAAACATTCCAAACTATCCAATTTAGTTCATCTAAAATTTCTGAATTTAACATTTAACATTTAACACGGGAATTCTTAATTAGAAGTAAAAGTCTATTCTAACATTCCAAAAGCATCTACAGTTCTATTTTAACCTTCAACAGTGTCCAAAATAACATTGTGCAAATGTAATTATAGCATTCCACAATTATCAAAATGTAATTATAACATTCCACAATGTTCAAAATGTAATTACAACATTCTGCAGTGTCCTAAATGTAATTATAACATTTCACAATGTTCAAAATATAATTATAACATTTCACAATGTTCAAAATGTAATTATAAGATTCCACAGCGTCCTAAATGTAATTATAACATTCCATAGTGTCCAAAATGTAATTTTAACGTTTAGCAATATCCAGAATGTAATTATAACATTCCAGTGTCCAAAATGTTATTCTTACATTTATAAATCATCAATTGCATGTATCAGCTTTACATCGATGTATCATGATGTATTTATTATTTTTTAGATTTTCTAGATCAGCTGATCTTAAAATGCAGTTCACCTTTTATCTAAAAATATAAATGGAGGAACATTTGTTTGATATCTAGATTTAGTTTTTATGTTATTAGTGTGTTACTAACATATCCAGAAGTAAACTTTTTGGACCACAGGTCTCATGTCCAGCCCTTACTTTTACAATTCACCATTCTGTAGCACACATGTCAGTTATTATTCTTATATGGGGTACACACAATAATGTATTTGTTTATTTTGTTCATATATAGTCAAAGGTGGCACAATAAGTTAACAGTAACAGTAAACTACATGACTTTCAAGAGCTCTTCATAGACTTTTACTAATCTATAGTCTATGTGTTGTATGTGCTGTATGTCAATAATCATTTTGCACTGTACACTCTTAAAAAAACAAATGGTTTTTGAGTGATGCCACAGAAAATGATTCCATTAAGCAGGATGTTTGTTGTAGACATGTGTGAATGTGAGTATATATATATATATATATATATATATATATATATATATATATATATATATATATATATATATATATATATGCAATTTAATGATCACATCTCTAGTACAAAAATGCTTCTTTATGGAACCCAAACTGGTTCTTCTATGGTATTGCTTATAGCACGTTTTTTTTGTAGAGTGCATGTTGTTCATGAACACTATATCCAGACAATCTTTCTTATTAGGGAACCAGTAAGATGCTCCATTGCTGACACAGCTTGTATAATCTTCAAAGAAAGCCACTGACCAATAGAACAGGATGCTCTTGAGGTAACCATGCCAAAGGCAGAACATGGGCTGGAGTAGTAAAAAAGCCCCCCAGCACTGAACTGTGGAGCAGTGGAACCTTTTTTTCTGGAGTGATGGAGCTCCATCCAGTACCTTTGGGATTATTTGGAGTGCCAGAACTACTCATCCAACATCAGAACATGACCTCGCTGATACTCTCATGAGATTACTACAATCAAATCCTCCTCACAGCAATTGTCCATCATCTAGTATAAAGTCTTCCCAGAAGACTAGAGGTCGTTAAAGAAGGGCACACTTTCTATCAGTACATTTGATTTCAGAAGCAGAACATTACAGGAGCACCATCATTTGGACATATAGTGTATAAATGTGTGAGTGTGTCTGCGGGAGTGTGTTTATCCTGTTTGGCTCAGAGTGACGAGCGTGAGTGACGTGTCTCTCTTGTGCAGAGCATGATGGGTCCAGATGACCCGCTGTTGTTGACTTGCCGTGCCAAAGCCGCAATCATCCATCCAGGAAACGTTGGCGTCCGCCCGCTCTCCAGAAACAACAGGCTCTCGCACACACCTGGCTTCCATCTGTCAGCAGCACCTGGTGAAGATGCTTCAGCTCCGCTTAAGCCATCATCCTCATCCTCCTACTCTTCCTTATCCGCTCTACCTGATGGGGAGGAGTGCTCGGAGAGCCAGAGGGAGGCAGAGAATTTCCCACCCAGGTTCATACAGTGTTTAGGGTCAACACAGATCATTGAAAAGTACACCTTAGGTTGGATGTAGGGCTGCCAAACCATTAAAGTTCATCATATTTGCTTAAATGTGACCCCAAAGAAATGCTTAAAAGCAGTACCTTCTGCCTACGTAGCTTTATAATGTGACACAACAACCTTCATCTGATTGTATTTATTACTTTCAATAATTCAGTAATTATTTTCATGTTTTCTAATCAACCTGAACATGAAATGTTTTGATTTTGAAAGATTCCTTCATTACCAACATCCTGTTAAAGCAACAGTGTCCACATGTTCCCTGCAATGACTGTATAGATCATACACCAATGAGCCATAACATTAAAACCAACTGCCTAATATTGTGTAAGCTCCCTTTGCGTGACCCATCCACAAGACCTCTGAAGGTGTCATCCTTTAAGGAAGTCCTGTAAATTATGAGGTGGGGCCTCCACGGAGCAAACCAATGAGCCTTAGGTGCTCATGACCCTGTCGTTGGTTTATCAGGTGTCCTTCCTTGGTGAACTTTTGGTAGGCACTGATCACTGCATACCATGAACATCCCAGATGACCTGCCTGACCTTTTGGCTGTGTACTGTCCTAGTCATCTAGCCATCACAATTTGACCCATGTCATAGTGGCTCAGTTTATTGCGCTTGAATGGACTGTTCACTTGCTGCCTAATATATCTACTCCTTGTCAGATGAAGCCACTGTAGATGAAGATAATCAATGGTTTTCACTTCACCTGCCAGTGGTTTGAATTTTATGGCTGATAAGATGTATATATATATATATATATATATATATATATATACACGCTATGTTGTAGTGGAGGTGGTTAATTTATCCACTGGTCTTCCAGTGAGCCTTGTTTCCCCCATAATGTTTGGTAATGTTACCATGCACCAGTGGGTGGAGTAAAATAGCACCACCTCCATCTGTCATGGAAGGAAACGCTGCTTAGCAACACTTTAAGCAAGTAGTGTTTTACTCTATATAGTACTGGTAATAGTAATATAGTAAAATAGTAAGCCTTTTGGATGAGGAGGTTGAGGAACCTTTGTTTGGGTTATATATCAATATCTTTTTGTAAATGTTCTTTACAGAACCATATACAGACAGAACCATTCAAATGGTTCTTTGAGTTTGTAATGGTTCTGTATAGGATCATTGCTCTCAGTAAAGAACATTTTTTAAGGGTGTAGCTCAGAGCTCTATCCCTTAATAATGTGTTTCACACAGAAATAAATGATATTAATGAAGGAGAGTGAGTTCTGAGTTCTGAATTGAAGCCTAATTTAATGCTGTCATGCTCTGGGAAATGTTGAAATATATTTTCAGTCAATTATACTTATAATTATAATTTCTACTGACTTCAATGCAGAAATTAGATTTTGGTAGGTGAAATGCTGTATATCTCATATTTTCCACTATTGGAGTGTAATGTAACTCTAACATAATTTGGCTTATCTTTACACTATTAAAAATCAAGGTACTACCAAGGGTTCTATGCCATTGAATAACCACTTTTACTTTCAAAAAGATTATTCACACACACGTCTCTTTTATCAAAATGATTTAAATGATTTAGAGACTCTAGAAATAGGCTATAAAAACACCCAGAAATAGATCAAATAACCCTATAAACCCATACTGAACAACACTAGAGATTTCGACTAGATTAAACATATGTATTTGCTTTCCTCTCACAGACGGCCGCTGAAACTGGCACCTCTGGAGCTCCCCCTGGAGGTGAAGGAGGCTCAGTGGCAGAAGATGCACAGCGTCCAGCAGGAGGCCAAGGCCTCTGCCCGTAAACTGGAGGCGTTCGGGGGTGAGCCGTGCCCAAGGAAAGTAAAGGCCTGTGGCTCAGATCGAGTGGCCAAATCTCCGGCACGGCCTCCACTGACCACCATCGTGAATCCCTCCAAACTCCAACAGAGAGCCAACAGAGATCTTCTCCTCCCTGTCAATCAGTTCCAGCTGGGTGATGATGATAGGCTGGTTGAGAAAGAGGCAGGTCATAAGGAGAGAAATATGATTCCTGGGGCAAAATCTGCTCATCTCTGTTCTTCTGGCCAATCAGCACATGCTGAGCAGACCACAGGCCAATCGGCACGTGCCCAGAAGACCACAGGCCAATCAGTGCATGCTGAGGTGAGCTCAACTCAATGTTTTGCTGCTATTTTAAAATAATCACGAATGGGAGCATTACATAGTAAGAATAGTAATAAAAATATTTATCTGGAGGGAAATTTATTTGGCCGTACAACAAACATGCATACTGGCATACAATTTGTCATGTCTCCAGCAGTGTATCTCTTAAATGACCTTTCACAAAATCAGATATTCCTTCCAGAAGGAAGTGGTTAATGCAGATTGCCAAATGGTTACTTATAGAAAAGCTGACCTATGAGTTGCGTCAGAACTCATAATGCTTTACCAGAATTTGGTCCCCTGTAAAGTTGTACTTGAAAAAAGGCCAACTGAAATTCCTTATAGGTCTTCATTTTTACACATGGACAACCTGTTGTATTACATCCCCAGGAAAAGGTGTTCTTATACTCTATTGTTTATGTGTGCACAGCTAACAAAGTAACATCGGACTCGGACATCGGATATTTTTGTATTTTGTAAATAATAAATAAGATAATAAAAAGATGATTATATATATATATATATCACAAATGGGAGCATTACATAAAAAATACAAATATTTATCTGGAGGGAAATGCATTTGGCCGTACAACAGATAACTGGCATTCAATTTATGTCTCCAGCAGTGTATCTCTTAAATGTTGTAGACCTTTCACTGGATGACACCATATTAAGGTATGATACTAAGAAGTAGAAGACAGCTCATGAAACAGAACAGAAGACTCAATTAAAAGTTCAGAATTATTCTGGATTAATGCAAAAACAGAATATTAAATATAATTTACAGTACATTCTATTTATATTTTGGAGTATATACTGGCAATGCGTACCAATATATCAAAGCATATGGTACATTGTTTCTTAATAGCCTCAAAATGTTAGCCAAATAGCCAAAAAATGTACAAAATTACAAAAAGTATAAAAATCAGGTTAAAATATTAATTCTGAAATTGAACCCACAATTTTAAATATTTTAAAATTGTCTCAAAAATATAGTCTAATCTCATTTTCAAAATCATCCTAGTTCAAGCTCTATGCCAATCCGCCATAATATTAAAACCTCATATTAAAACTGCCTCATACTGTGTAGGTCCTCCTTGAGGCATGGACCTCACAAGACCTCTGAAGGTGTCCTGCCATATCCGGCACCAAGATGTTAGCAGCAGATCCTTTAAGACCTGTAAATTGCGAGTCTTAGGTGCCCGTTACCTTGTCGTCCGCTCACTGGTTGTCCTTTCATGGAGCTATTTTGGTAGGTACTGAGCACTGTATACCAGGAAAAACCCACAACATTTGGAGATGTTCTGACCCAGTCGTCTAGTCCTCACAATTTGGCGCTTGTCAAAGTGTTGCTTGACCTTGTTTTCACTGTTCACTTGCTGCCTAATATATCCGCCTCTAGACAGATACCACTGGAACCAGATAATCAATGTCAGTTACCTGTCAGTGGTTTTAAAGTTAGATCAGTGTATCGTGATGCATCAGTGACTCATGGTAGTCGTTAGAATATGATTAATGTTATCCTGCTGTACAGGATATCCAGGGTTTGTTTTTGAACTTAAGCCAGTCCTCCATGTCGTCTCAGATGCAGGACGGGGGCTGTAGAAGGCGTCCGAGGCTACGGAGGGCCCAGAGGCTAGAAGAGGATCAGAGCAAATCCGGCTCCTTTACAGGAGGATTATGTGCTGAGGAGGGAAAGCCTGGCCTTGCCTGCACTGGCCCGGGCCAAAGGAACACTGAGAAGGCCCTGAGAGAGGCAAGCAGAGTGCTGGAGAAGGCCTCCCGCAGGAATGCTCCGGGGGTAATGGGGTAGTGGTCGAGGAGCCGGTGGTGGAGAAGTTCAACGGGAGGATGGCTGTTTATGACGTCCAGGAGGCCGCACTGTGAAGTGCCCCTTCAGGGTCAATGGGAGTAGAGACTTGACTACACCATGTGTCCAACAGTTTGTAGGCACCAGCTCCTTAGGCGTTTCTTCTGAAATTAAGAGTATTAATAGGGGGTGTGACTCTGCTTTTCTGGGAAGCCTTTACACTAGATATTGGAACATTGCTGTGAGGAGGATTTGATTGCATTTAGCCTCTTGAGAGCATCAGTGAGGTCAGGTACTGATGTTGGGTGATCAGCTGTTCTGTCACTTCAACTAATCCCGAAGATATTGGATGTAACTTCATCCATCACTTCAGAGAACACAGTTCCACTGCTCCCCAGTTCAAAACTGGGGGCTTTATACCCCTCTAGCCCATGCTCTGCACTGGACATGGTGATCTTAGGTACGTGTAATCACGGCTGCTTCAGAGCACCCCGTTTTATTGGTCAGAGCTATTCTATGGCGATCATACAAGCACATCTGAACACCTGCATCAGTAATAGAGCAGCTTACAGTGGCTGAATTCCCTCATTAGAAGGGGCGTCTGGACATTTTTGGATACACAGTGTGGAGATGTTTACTTATGCTCTCTCTCTCTCTCTCTCTCTCTCTCTCGCTCTCTCTCTCTCTCTCTCACTCTCACTCTCACTCTCAGGATAAATTGTTTATTATTTGGACTCTGTTGGCAAAATAAAAAATAGCCTCAAAATAACCCCATTTATCATTAGTGTTAAAAATGTGTCCAAAATTCAATTAAAACAATCATGTTCAAAATTCAGTTCAATCATTTCAAAAGGTAAAAAAATGAGGTAAAAAAGGTAAAAGAAAAAAGGTAAAATATTGAGATTGATTTTTAAAAGTGTTTTCATTTTATCTATCTACATATATCCTCTCTCTCTCTCTGTCTCTCTTCTCTCTCACTCGCTTCCTTTCTTTCTCTCTCTCTCTCACACTCCTTTACTCTATTTTGTTGTCTGTCACTTATCTTATCTTTTATTATTTCATTACCTCTCTCTCTCTTTCTGCTCCTCTCTTCCTTTCTTCTCACCTCCTCTCCCTTTATTCTCCCCTTTATATCTGTCCTTATCTTATATCCTAATATCATTTATTTCTTTTTTTTATTATTATTGTCTTGTCTCTCTCTATATACATCTCTCGCACATTCCATCCTTCTTCTTCTCTCTTCATCTCTCTCTCTCTTTTCCTTTTTGTCTTCTTACTCTGTCTCTCTCTCTCTTTTTCCCAGTAGCACTCAGGCATCAATGAAGCAATCCAACAAGCAGCTCTATTATAACTTATATAGTTATAATGTATCTATTATATAATATCTATGCTATCTATTGTAATACACAGGTCTAGATGGTCCAGGATGGTTGCTAATGTAAATAAACAGTGTGGAACTTCACTCTATGGGCTGTTTGTCTGTTTTCTCTGAGAGTCTAAAACCAAGGCTCTGAATTCTGGACACAGCAGTTTTGCATCTGGGATCTGTTCCCATCATCACTGAACAGTATTTACAAAGAACCTCAGCTTCTCAGAGCTGATCCAGGTTAACTTTTTTGCTGCTAATGTGAACAGAGGAAGAGTCAGCTGGCCTGCTGTAAACAGCAAGCTCATGTCTGCTCTGTTAGAGAAGTTATATTAGCATCTCTCTGTACCTGGATATCTGTACCTGTAGACCTGTACCTGTAAATCTGTACATGTAGATCTGTACCTGTAGACCTGTACCTGTATATCTGTACCTGTAGATCTGTACCTGGATATCTGTACCTGTAGACCTGTACCTGTATATCTGTACCTGGATATCTGTACCTGTAGACCTGTACCTGTATATCTGTACATGTAGATCTGTACCTGTAGACCTGTACATGTATATCTGTACCTGTAGACCTGTACCTGTAGACCTGTACCTGTAGACCTGTACATGTAGATCTGTACCTGTAGACCTGTACATGTATATCTGTACCTGTAGACCTGTACCTGTATATCTGTACCTGTAGATCTGTACCTGGATATCTGTACCTGTAGACCTGTACCTGTATATCTGTACCTGGATATCTGTACCTGTAGATCTGTACCTGTAGACCTGTACCTGTATATCTGTACCTGTAGATCTGTACCTGGATATCTGTACCTGTAGACCTGTACCTGTATATCTGTACCTGTAGATCTGTACCTGGATATCTGTACCTGTAGACCTGTACCTGTATATCTGTACCTGGATATCTGTACCTGTAGACCTGTACCTGTATATCTGTACATGTAGATCTGTACCTGTAGACCTGTACATGTATATCTGTACCTGTAGACCTGTACCTGTAGACCTGTACCTGTAGACCTGTACATGTAGATCTGTACCTGTAGACCTGTACATGTATATCTGTACCTGTAGACCTGTACCTGTATATCTGTACCTGTAGATCTGTACCTGGATATCTGTACCTGTAGACCTGTACCTGTATATCTGTACCTGGATATCTGTACCTGTAGATCTGTACCTGTAGACCTGTACCTGTATATCTGTACCTGTAGACCTGTACCTGGATATCTGTACCTGTAGACCTGTACCTGTATATCTGTACCTGTAGATCTGTACCTGGATATCTGTACCTGTAGACCTGTACCTGTATATCTGTACCTGTAGATCTGTACCTGGAAATATATACATGTAGACCTGTACCTGTAGATCTGTACCTGTAGACCTGTACTTGTAGACTTGAACCTGTAGACCTGTACTTGTAGACCTGTACCTGTATATATGTACCTGTAGATCTGTACCTGTAGACCTGTACCTGTAGATCTGTACCTGTAGATCTGTACCTGTAGATCTATATAGTATAGTAGAGCTATAAAGTAGTAGTATAAGTTGATGTATGAGGTGGTATAGCTAATATATATATATATATATATATATATATATATATATAGTACATAGTATATATATATAGTTTACACACTACTGAGTAAAACACATGTCCAAATGTTTGTGGACACCCCTTCTAATGAATGCATTCAGCTACTTTATGTTGGACCCATTGTTGACACAGATGTAAATGCACAAACACAGCTTTTCTAGACCCTGTGGAGAAGTACTGCCAACAGAATAGGACTCTCTGGAGCTGATAAACATGAACCTATTGGCACTCTGCCTAGTGCCAGGCATGGTCTAGAGAGGTATAAGGCTCCCTAGCTCCTTCCCACTAATACAATCTGTTTTTGCTTATTTCTTTTTGGAGCTACGAGGCTAATGTAGCTAATCAAGATTTGCTTAAGTTAGATGATTTATTACTGTAGCAAATTTCACCATAGCTTTAAGGGGTTAATGAAGCATCTGCCATAAAGTGTCAACTGTCTGTGTTGGACTGCACACTGCCCTGGGCTAAAGTTAGCCTGACCCATTGACCCCTTGGTCCCCTCAATACAAAGGTAGGCAGTGGAAATAGATTTATAGAGATTCTGTTTCCACCAGTGTGTAAATGTGCTCATGTAGAAGCAGGAGGGGACATTTTCTCAGCTGAGCTGTGACTGGACCGGTCATCTGTGATGCACTTTTAGATGTTTGTCAGGAGTGTTTGTGTATGTGTGTGTTTAAGGTCTGTAAAATCACTTTGAGGTTCAGAAGAAGCATGTAGACTGGGGGCTGCAAGAGAGAGAGGGAGGGGGAAAGGACGAAGCGCTGTGTAAAGAGGAAGTCTGGCATGTTCAGAGACTTTAAGAACAAGCGATTCAACCCCCAGAGAACATGAACCAGAGCTGCTTCCTGAAGGACTGCATAGAAAATGCTACGTCCAGCCAACTGGACAATCTGTACAGCCTGGTCTACATGCACCTTAATCACACTGTGGAAAATAAATAAATAAATAAATAAACTTTGCAGGATCTTTCTGAAAGTACAACATTCACTTGTTTAACTGTCATCTGAAGAACATGACTCATTGTTCTCCAAAATCCCCAAAATCATTGTTTGGAAGTCTTGCAGAAATCTCACAAAAACCCTATGACAAGCCAACATCACTCCACATTCCTCTCTGGCCCACTTGACTGAAACATGTGGCATCTCCACAGCTGTGAGACAGAAAGAGAAAGTCGTAAGTGTCCTATCATTCCGGGTGACCCATGTGTCAAAGTCAGCAGTTCAGCCTGCAAGGGTGTTACTTTGTTAAAATGGCTAAAGTTGGGCTAAATGTCAAATTTAACCAAGTGATCAGTCAAGAGGTTTGATGTCTGAGGTTTGGCTTCTTTACTTTTTCATTTAACCAAGAGGTTGATCAATGAGGCTAATATAGGCCTTGTAGCCTACACCCCACCCATTAGCATGGTGCTAACTACATTCATAAATCCTCATCCTCTAATTAAACCAAGTGGAGGTGTTCAATAATCTGTAATACTGTGATGTTAAAAGGTGCCATGGTAACAAGCTTGCTAATTCATAAAGAAGCATTACTGGTGGTTTCACTAGAGGTTTAGCCTCAACCGTTAACCAACCCCCCTTCTTAGTGATACATAAACCACACCATCACACACACAAAAAAAAATCACATGGAAAAACCTGACAGTAAATGCTCTGGTAAGAAGCTGAAATGTATTTAATGGTCTGTTCAAGTCTCACAAGGCAGTCCTAAAACTTACACACACTCAAGATTATTCTGATCTGCATGATTTAAGTTTCCTGACAAACATCACAACTTCAGTTGAGATGAACTTAGCATTTCAGTACTTTCACAATAGTTTTAAATGTGATTTAGCCAGTAAAGCAAAAAGAATAGATATGTAAATATACTGAGGAAAGAGAAAAAAAAATAACATTTCTGAGCTGTTATAATTTAAATCTGTAGTTATTATGGATCCCGATCAAGGTTTCTTAGCCCCTGATTCCATCCAAGTGTCTTAATGGACCAGTTAACTCTAGGCTAAAGTTTTCCACTTCCCAAAACTTTCTTTTCCACCTTAAATAATGCAGCAGTTACATTCTGCTGGTAAAATATATATACACTGTAACTGAGGCACTTTTTAAGGTGGAATGGAGAGTTAAAATTAGAAGTCAACCTTAGCTTTTGTTTTGGCTGCTAACTGGTAACGCTGCCACACTCATCAGTTCAAATAAAGCTCTGTTTTGTTTTGCTCACTGAAGTAATTTAATGTTGAAATAATTTTGATGTTTTATTTTTCATTCAGTTAGATCTTTGCAAACTTTCACAGGGGATAGGAACTCTCTAGACCAACTAACAATTCACCAATTATCTGCTCAACATCGGCTCAAGACAGTGGGATTGCTAAGTTAACCAGGTTAAGGACACTTCAAAATGCAACATAGCCTGCCTCCTGTCACCGTTTGTCAGGTTTCTAAGGAACAAACATTTGTTTTTGTACATTCTGTGATTTTTTTTGGTAAATCAAGGCAAACTACACATCTGGAAGTGAACAAGCAGCATTGCCTGCAACATGGCAGTCTCTGTGTTTACTAGCAGTCTGGTCTATTTGGAGATGTTTAGCTCTAACGAACTATTTAAACTTTACACATTGATGCGTTGAATTTACTTAATTTAATAAACTATATTACACCTTTCACACACCTTTTCTGACTTCACTTACTTTGGGAATGTAATAAATCTTATTCATGTAGCAACAATGAACATGCTGAGATCACATATTTTGTGCATTGATATTTTGTTTGTAAATATATTCTTAAAAATATAAAGTTACCACAAAGCGACCTTCTGTGACCAGCTTCACAGAAGAACCTATTCAAAGGCATAAGGAACCTTCATGGGATAAGTGTAAAGCTTCTTTTAACATTACATTTACATTTAAGGGTTCCTCAAAGAGCTGTACACTATGTGGAGGTTCTTTAAAAACATCAAAAATGTTTTTCACACTTACAACCCCCAGGATTTTGTAAGCGGTTCTCTGAAGAACCCTCCAGTCACTGGTATTTAGAGATCCAAAAGGAACTATTTGGGATGCACGAGTTTAAGGAACTTTTTAAAAGTATAAAGAACCTTCATGTCATTTAAAGTGTCTATATGAATCGATGGGTTCTTCCTTTTATGTGGAGGTTCTTTAAGGCATAGGGAACCTTTATGTAATGTAATGCTTCCACACAAATTGAAATGTTCTTCAAAAAGCTTTACACTATGTGTCGGTTCTTTAAACATCACAAAGGTCCTTCAAACTCACAACCAGGATTTTGTAAGTGGTTCTTTTAAGAACCCTCCATGGAAAGGTACTAAGGGATCCGAAAATAACTATTTGAGATGTGTAAGTCTGAGGAACCTTTCAAAGACAAGGAAAGTTCATGTAATGTACAGTTTCTATACAAACGTAAGCGTTGTTCAAAGAGCAATGTGGAGGTTCTTTAAACATCACAAATGTTCTTCAAACTCACAACCAGGCTTTTGTAAGTGGGTCACTAAAAATAACCACCATTGAAGTTGGTATTTAGAGATCTAAAAGTGGTTCTTCTATGGTATTTTTTTTTGTTTGGCACTACTAAGCACCAGGCCTGGGGCAGGTCCTGGGTGGTGTACCCCGTGGTCGGGTAAGGCGGACTGGGGAAGCCGAAAAAGAAGGAGGGTAGTGTTTAATGCCAACACATGGAGGTAGAAAGAATGAGAGTGAGGGATGAGAAGCAAAGGAGCGACAGAAATATCCGAGAAGGTCGTCTATTATTGGCAAAGTCCGTCAGTCCCCTTTTTTTGATGTCTGTTGGGCAGGGCAGGCCAGCTCAACCACCTCGTCCCCACTGAAACCCAACACTCTAAACAGCAGTTCCACCCCCTCCCACCTTCCAGCAGAGTGAAGCTCACTCCCTCATACACACTCACACTCCACCACTGTTCTTACACACTGTCTCCCAGCTCTCTGGATTACTGTGTGTGTGAGACAGTGTGTGTGTGTACACCTGTAGCAGTTCTCCATCCTAAGATGCTGTATTGATGTTGACAGGAGTGAGAGTGTGTGGGCATACGTATGTGTTTGTGAGGGCTGGAGTTTCTTCACTAAGGACTGATTGGCTGCACAGGTAAGAATGGGTTGATGTTTTTTTTATTTACTACCATCAAACTTTCATTGTGTGGACAGTTTTAAGTCAGAGTGGTTAATGGTTGCCTTGGATTGTTAAGGTTTGGAGTTGCTAGGAGTCTGAAGACGTCCTAGATGTTCCTCAGATTCCCACAATCAGAGTTTCTATCCAGTCTCTTTTCCCTTCTGGCACACGGTTGAAAAAGAGAAGCTGTTTTCTTCATCTGAGGCACTGATAAAGCAGAAGGTCTGGTTTGTTCATCTGCCGTTTGCTCCCAGGCCTATCGTATTGAGGGCCTTTGGATTTTTGGCCCTTGATTTGGCCCCTAGCTGGGTCTCCAGAGTGTGAGCCGGCAGATCCGGTCTGGAAATGCACCTACAGTGTATTGTTTCTGATTTAACTTTTATATATATATTTTTTAATGACAGAAAGGAGCAGGCATTGTCAAGTACGTAGGCGTGAGTAGACTAGACACTGGAGCATAGGAGAGTTATGAGTATGTTCCTCATGGACACAATGGTGGTTTAAATCCTGGAGCAGAAGTATCCAGCTGCTGTGAGTTCCTGGAATCAAAGAGCTGCTGATGGATGATATTTTATTTGCTTATTTATCATCCTCTTCTTCCTTCTTGGACCTTGTACAACTCTGAGGCCACATAAGCATACAATTGTAATAATTGAGGGATTGGTCATAACAGCTGATAAAATGTCTGGTAGATCAATGCAACCACTATTAATTCGATCAAATTTTAATTGGCTTGAAGCAGACCAGCTTTTTAACCTAAACACATCAAAATATCTGTGTCCAAATATATATGATCACTGAAAAGAGGCTGCTGTTTCAACCACTGGCGCATTTATTTTACACCACAAAGTAGAAATACAAATATTAAGCCACATCAATGTTCTGTACGTCACTGTAGAATATGTTTCTGACCAATCTAGGCATAAAAATACCTGTAAAGGATACAGTTTCAGGGCAACCTTTATATTCATACTTAACATTTTGGGCTGTGCCACTTTACATGGGCTGTATTCATTGACTAGCCACTGTTTTTGACTGGTGAACCTTAGGGAAACAGGATTGGGTGTTGACCTACACAAACATTCAGTCTTCAGTGCTTCTTACTTGGTTGTACAAACAAAGATTTGTTTTCTTCCCTCTCCCTTACTAATTATAGATCATTCTCAGTAATAATTTGAAATGCTATGGCAAAAAAAGACAGAAAAATGATCCAAAATAGCCAGAGCAGAGTCACAGTAACAATACAGCCTTCATTTGTTTGTATGAAACTATGGATTGATGTGGGACCAACTGTGATATAAAGATTCAGGCCCATCACACACAAACAATACTGTAAAACTGTTATCTAATAACTAATATCACTGAAATATCATGAGAATGATCCACAAGCTGAAACTCGAGTGGGTGTTGTTGTTATTATTCAGGTTCACGTTCATTAGCACCAGTAATTCAACTGTGAAAATCAACTGTGCAAAACTCCCAAAAACAAAACAAACGTGTCTGATGAATGTGTCTCCCTTTTCATTTAAAATAATCACAGCATATTTCAGATTTACTGACCCAGTAAACAGTTGTTTGCTGCTTGTAGAAGCATACGTAGCATGCTTTGGTGATCTCTAAGAAAAGTGAGAAGGACCTGTTCTAAATGTAGCTTTCAGAGGTTAACCATGCTGGGAGGACTTTTGGACGCTCAGGACCAAAAGAGGAAACTTAGCCGTGTTTCTTAGATGTGTTTTACAGGTAGACACTCTCACTGACCACTGACTTTATGTTTATTTGGGTTTATGCTAATGTTATATAGAGTTAATTATAGGTAGACACTCTAACTGACCACTGACTTTATGTTTATTTGGGTTTATTCTAATGTTATAAAAAGTTTTACAGGTAGACACTCTCACTGACCACTGACTTTATGTTTATTTGGGTTTATTCTAATGTTATATAGAGTTAATTACAGGTAGACACTCTAACTGACCACTGACTTTATGTTTATTTGGGTTTATTCTAATGTTATAAAAAGTTTTACAGGTAGATACTCTCACTGACCACTGACTTTATGTTTATTTGGGTTTATTCTAATGTTATATAGAGTTTTACAGGTAGACACTCTCACTGACCACTGACTTTATGTTTATTTGGGTTTATTCTAATGTTATATAGAGTTTTACAGGTAGACACTCTCACTGACCACTGACTTTATGTTTATTTGGGTTTATTCTAATGTTATATAGAGTTAATTACAGGTAGACACTCTCACTGACCACTGACTTTATGTTTATTTGTGTTTATTCTAATGTTATATAGAGTTAATTACAGGTAGACACTCTCACTGACCACTGACTTTATGCTTATTTGGGTTTATTCTAATGTTATATAGAGTTTTACAGGTAGACACACTCACTGACCACTGATGTTATGTTTATTTGGGTTTATTCTAATGTTATATAGAGTTTTACATTTTACTTAATGCACACTGTTCAGCTGAATTACCAACTTTAGGCCAGCCCCGTGAACTCTGGCACACGTCCTCCTGGTGGCTGTTGGGTATTCAGAGTTGACAACAAGCGATTGCCACATCATCATAGCTCTGTGGTCCATAATTTAGTGTTTTTGGCTGGTGCCTGCTGAAGCTCTTTCTAACAGTGGTGTACCTGAGCTCTCCTCTCCTTCGCTAAATCAAAAAGCTACTTTCGGCAAAACATCCATTTCTGTCAGCCGGGGGAGAGAAGTGAGTCAGCAGTGCCTCGGCGTTAGCGTCAGTCATCTGAGGAATGAATCAGGCTTGTAAACACAGAACTTTGTTTTGTTTTCTGCTACTTTTTCGTACTCTGTGGTATTTATGCAATTTAATGGTGTCATTTTGATAAGGGAAACTCATAGCAGAAATGAGTTGACAGTTTAGCTATAGTTGACATGTACAGGGCTGTGAAAAAGTGTTTACCCCCATCTGAATTCCTGAATGTACATTTCAAATACTAAATAACATCGCATCTTAAACCTTGCATAATGCATTATAATACATTAAAGGGATACAGAATTTCAAAAAGTACCTACCAAAAGTGGACCAAGTAAGGACCACCAGTGAACTGATGGCAGGGTCATCAGCAACTAGGGCTCAGTGATGCGTTTCCTCAAGGCCCTATCTCACAATTTACATGACTTCAAGGTTTTGCTCCTAACGCCTTGGTGCTAGATACCACAGAACACCTTCAGAGGTCTTGTGGAGTCCATGCCTTAAATGGTCAGGTGACTACTCAATATTAGGCAGGTGGTGCTGATCGGTGTATTCCAATAGACATTATATGCCAAAATGATGTACCAACTATACCAGATGGCACTGTGTTAGGACCCTTTCTGAGCAGGAGTGATGTAGCATATCATGGCATACAACTGACTCATTGTAAGTCACAGTGATGTAATGTTGACATAGCTTGCAGATGTAAAATGAAGGAGTAGGTTTAAATAGTAAAAGAACAAGCCAACAGCGGCATGGGTCAGCCAGGTGAATGGTGAATGGACCAATAGAAATGCCTCAAAATGACAATAAAATACAATAAAATAAATTAAATATTTTTATTTATTAAATTCCATTGTATGTACGAAATGCTGCCTACTAAGAAATGACTCTGAGGCAGGAAGGCATCCAGCTATGTCTGAATCAAATGCTAATAGCTAATGGCATCGTCAAGCTATATTGTTGCCTTCATGATTCGGTTACAGAGACCTTTATCCCTACACTGCCGTCTAATCACTGACTTGTGCATGGCAGCATGGGCTACCAAGTCAGCTACCTTCAGTTTCAGCCAAAGTTTTTGTGTGACCACCATAAGATTTACAGCTTTACAAATGAAATACGGGTGGATATGGTTAAAACTCAGGTGACGCTCAACAAGGGAACAGCTTGTGACTGGTTGATGGGGAACATGTGGTTGTCATGTGGATGCCTTGGGAAATCTGGGATATAGAGTCCTGTAGAGTGATAGAAATGGGAAGCCTGACAAGGAGAGTGTTCTTTTGAACATTTGTAAAATATTTAAGAATTCTAATAAGTTTTATTACAGTTAAATTACACATTCTTTAGATGAATAGTTATTTTGTTGTTATATTTAATATTTGGATTTTTTTCAGCAGTGCCATAATCCTGTAATGACTAATGAGTCTTCTCTCTGACCCTATTAATTGAGGTTAGTCTTGCCATTTGCAATCCACTAACATTTGTATGCTGGTATTAAACATTAGTTATTGCTAATTATAACTAATAGCAACTATGACATTAGATTACGTGATCCATCAGTGGGGCAGATTCAAGGTTAGAAGAGTGGGTTTGAGACTGGAAGGTTACCAGTTCAATCCCCTGCTGAAAGGTGGGGGCTCCTGCCTCAACATTTACATCTGAGGTGTCCTTGAGCAAGGGCTGCCCAGTGATCTGTGAGTGCGTGTCCTATAATTGCTCACTAGTGATTATGTGAGTGTTAAATGCAGAGGCTGAATTCAGTTGTACTGATGTGCAAATGCTGTAAAGTAAGACAGTACCTTAACATTCTTTTACATTTTAATTCTTCCAGAGGACATGACATGCTTTTTTTATTCAGACATACTAACAAGTTGGAATAGGTTTATTGGAATTAAACTTAAAGCCCCTATCCACTATCTTAAATATTATAATACTAAAGATATGCTACAGAACAAGCACTAACCAATGTTATATATATACATATAATACATAATACATAATACATAATACATATATATACAGATCACTGAATGACTGGCAGTGGCAGTGGCAAAGTAACCAAGCTCTAAAATGTATGTGCTATGTATCTGTGCAGACAATATGAGATCTTGAATCTGGTGATATATGTTTTATATTATTATAGACATTTTTTGCATGTTATAATAAAGTCCACCTTATTACAGCGATGCAGTTACATTCTGCCTCCTGTAAGTTCTACATTATTTAAGGTGGAATGGAAACTCCCAGTAAGAAGCTGGAGAATAACTTGTTGCTGTGTTTTAAGGATGCACTGTGTGCAGGTTAGATCAACTAGTGGAATTATCTAGTGGAATCGAGGTAGGTCAAATCAACATATTGCAAACTATGATTGGTTCTTTAGCCAACCTGACACCAGATTGGCCAAATTTAAAGGTTGAAAACTATAGAAAAAATGGCTTTTATAAAATATAAAAATTGTAGACCATAATTTTTTTCTGCCAGTTCAGAGTAAATTAATCACAACAACTCCAGATAATAGTTAGAAGAAAATAGTGAAAATGAGCAGACAGGGACTGTTATCTGTGAACAGTAAAGTGTTACCAAAATGATTCATCTATAGCCATGCATCAAATCTCATATAAGACCTTCAACACAACGTTCAACAGACCCACAGTGAAGGAAATTCTGAATAAAATCAGAATGCTGAAGGATTGTGGAAGTTGTATTTATGTCCATGGTTTCTTTTCTGGTTATTGTTGTTTCAAACCCGATTCTTAGAGGGTGTACTAAGCCAGTTATATTTCATTGTATTTCCCAGTATGCAGTGGTTGGGCACGCCAAATTGCTTGCTTCACAGATGTTACCGGCCAGTATAACTCAATATAGATTCAGCTCCTTTCAGAGAGCGGCGAGGGTAATTCAGAGTAATCCCATTCATTTGATTTCTCCGCAGGCAGGAGGATTTGATGATCATCGCAGCCTAACGTGAACAGAAGAGGATTAGAGCAGAGGAGGAGATGGCGGGATTGGGCTTCAGGATCGCTCTGGTCCTGACCATTCTGGCCCTGACCTTGTACAGCGGTGGTGTTGAGGGTCAGAGGGCAGGTAAGGCCAACTGAGGTCAACTACTGACTTCAAATATTCAGTTTAATTATAGTGCCTGAAGTTTGGAATACTGAAATCCTGGACGTGAGTTTAACATTATATGATAAGCTATATTTATTAAAATATAGTTAAATATTTATATATTATTGCTTGATCAGTTAAAGCACTTCTGTAGAGAGAACAGAAACTAGATATGGATCCACCCTGGCCTGCTATGATCAGAGCCCTCTCATCAGAACTGCATGAATCCTGTAAATTACTGTACTGCCTCAGTCCACATGTGTCTTTCACTTCCCTATATTTCTATTTTTTACGGAAGTGATGTAAAAGTGAATAGGAGGGTAAACACTGATGTAGCATTGCTAGGCAGTCAACTTGCAGGGTCCCCAGCTCCACCACACCCAATGAGGGGAGAGAGCACCATCTACCCACCCAGAAAGAGCATGGCCAATTGTGCTCTCTCAGATTCTGGCCACTGATGGCAAAGCAGCATGCCTCAGGGTTTGAACATGCCCCCAGCCCATAGAGGTAGCACATTCAACTCTTTAATAACATGCAGATCGTGCCATGATTAGTCTGAAAGCTTGCCAGAGTTGTCTGAACTTAGTTGGCTGTTTGATACTTCTTGGGTTTAGTTCCCATCAAATGAAAAAACGGTGGTTGAGCTCTATTTGTTTCGTGAGCCCATTACATTTTTACCATGCTTGTAAAGATACATATGTTTACACTTTAAACCACTGCTCTCTTCCCAGGTTGTAAGAACGTCCACTATGATCTGGTGTTCATCCTGGACACTTCTTCCAGTGTAGGCAAGGACAACTTTGAAAAGATCCGGCAATGGGTGGCCAACATGGTGGAGTCGTTCAACATCGGTGAGGACAAGACGCGGGTGGCCGTGGTGCGCTACAGTGATCGTCCCACCACGGAATTCAATCTAGCCAGGTACAAAACCCTGGAGGAGGTCAAGAAGGCGGCCAGGAACATCCGCTACCTTGGTGGGAACACCAAAACAGGAGAAGCCATCCGCTACACCACCGACAACATCTTCTCCGCCCAGGCAGGGGCACGGCTCACGAACAGGGAAGTCAAGAAGGTGGCGATATTGATGACAGACGGTAGAAGTCAGGATTACGTTTTGGAGCCCTCCCTGGCAGCGGCCAAAGCCGGCATCAGGATGTTTGCTGTTGGGATCGGGGAGGCCCTAAAAGAGGAGCTGGATGAGATTGCAGCTGTACCCAAACACACCCATGTCTTCCACGTGGCCGATTTCGATGCCATTGAAAGTATCAGAGGCAGGCTGACGAGTAGACTTTGCGTGGGTGAGTATTATTGTTTACTTGTTTGTATAATAAGGTCAAAGGAATCTTTCAACATTTTAGATTAAACTCCAAAAGTACAGTCATGTAAAAAATGTCATGACAACTCATGAAAGCCTTAGTGTTTGTAACCATTTAAAAAATATGGAAAATCAGCAAGATAAGACGCATAATTCATCTGTCTAAAGCATATTTTTCCAGAACCAAGAGTACTTGACATTATACATTTGGTAAGAGCTACCTGTAGACCCAGAAGCGACACTTTAGGATTATCAGAGACCCTTTTATGCATCTTGTGGTCTGCCCTTGGACTGAACCTGCTAGGGTGGTCTGATCTGGCCACGTTGGCAGCTGTTTTAAACGTTCTCCACTTGTAAATGATAAAGGAAACAGTGGAACGGCTGATTTCAAATTTGCTCTTTGGAACTCGCCATAGTGACACCACTTACTTCTACACTTAAGAGCAAACCAAACTAAGGCTGCATCTGAAACACTGAAACAGTGTAGTGATGATGGGCTCTGTAACCAAATCCTGAGGGCAAAAATATGTCCTGACATTGCTAAGATATCGACAGTTCACTGTTAGATATGAGCGCTTATCTGTGTTGTTATTAGGCATTAGCATTTATGCCCAATAAAATAGCTTACCTTTGACTTAGCCATGACTGGATGCCTTGTCTGGGTAGGCAGTATTTCTTACAATCTCAGACACAGCTGAAATATCTGAGGTTTAAATAACACATGCTCCTCCAAAACCCTCTCTTACAATGTTACTATTAGGCATAAAAAGTGTCAGAATTGTAGAAGCTGAACTGATCATCCAGCAATGTTACAATATCTGGTGTAAAAGCTTCCCAGAAGAGTAGAGACTGTTACTGCAGTAACATGACAAACTCCCTATTAATACCCTCGATTTCAGAAGAAAGGATGGATGATCAGGCATCTACAAACAAGTCTGTTTTCTTTGGTGTGTAAACCTGGAGTATCTCAGAGCTGAGCTCTAAGAAAAGGTGGCTTGTCAAGATCTGGCTTGTAACCGAAGCTTCTCTGACAAAGACATTTTTGTGGCTTGATGTCTTGGTGGGGTTTTGGGGCCGAGGTAAAAGTAGAGATTAGAGAGTAAAAGTGGGATCCCAGAGCTACACATCACTTCTGCTCCAAACACAAGTTACACTTTAAATGATATGTGGGATCGCCTCAGATAGCCATTACAAACAGCAAGCTTGTATTAAGATACTATGAATACAGACTCTAAAACGAACAGCTCTGAGAAGAGCACTGAGGCATGTGGGCCTGGATTTGAGAGACAGTTATTTCAGTGGAAGTACTGTTTTTTGGGTGAGTGTGTGTGTGTGTGTGTATGTGTGTGTGTGTGTGTGTGTGTGTGTATGTGTGTGTATTTAAGTTACTTCACAACATTTTGTGTTGTTACAGTTATTGTATGCATAGATGATATACTCTCACTGACCACTTGATCAGAAACACCCACCTTGTGCTACCACTAACTGGCTACTTTATTAGAAACCCCTACCTGGTACTGCCACCTACTGGAAACTTTATTAGAAACCCCTAACTTCTATTTCCACTCACTGGCCACTTTATTAAAAACATTGACCTTTTACTTGTACTTACTTTTTTGAAATGCCACCAATGCAGCATTGCTGGGCAGCCAACACACTCAGAGAAAAACTGCTGGATAACAGACACCTGTGGCCGCCATCATCTACCTCCCCCTCTCGCCATAGTGGTAGCGCTACACTCCTGGGCCACGCAGAGCCCTGGGCGCTGGCCCACCCAACTATATACACAGTGAAAATGTTAATTAACACATTCAGCAAACATAAAACGGAAACATTAGAAATTTTGGGGGGAGCATTAGGAGAGAGACCCAGAGTGAAGGTACTGGGAGAGGAGAAAAGGGAAGTTCAGACTCAGCGAGATAGAGGAGATAGAGGATGATAGAGGTCTTCTGAAACGTGGCTGGTATGGCTGGAGGCTTTCGAGCTAGGGAACGGACAATGCTCAGTTCCCAAACTGATGCAGGTACTACACTCTCAGAAAAAGGGACAATTCAGGTTGGGAGCATAATGAGAATATCCTGTTATATTATGCTCTGCTATTTCTATTAAAAACTGTAGTGGCTCTACAATTCCATTCCCACTACTGAACTTTTCATTTCAAATTTTCATTTAAAGTAATGAAAATACATTTTCATAGTATTAATATGTACTGGTCCTCTGTACTGGGAAAGTGAAGGTGGTCTACCTTTCAAACACATAAGGTACAAAAGCTTAAGCACAAGGTTTTACCTTTGAGGCTATACAGCTCTGGATGTTTTTTTCTGCAATGCTAATAAAGAATGAATTATAGTAATCTAGATGAAATGCACTGAGCATGGATATTATTTCAGCATTTTACATGCTTAGCAGAGAGCACAGACTGATATTACAGATGTGAAAGAAAGCCAGTGCCTTAAAATGAGGTTCAAATGACAGGGTGGAATCAAAGGGGGCACCAAGGTTTCGAGCTACAGGAGAGGCTTTACAAGACACTCTATCAAGGTAAATCTCAAGGTGAATGTAAATCCTAAGCAATTATAATGACATATATAAAATATCACTGTATTTAGTCTCAAACTAGACTAGTTTTACTTTCACACTATTTGTCTGATGCTCTTATCCAGAGTGGCTTATGATTGAATCAAGTTGCACAGGGAGGTGAATGTAGAGTTAGGAATCTTGTTGGTATAGTATGGTAGGCTTGCATGGCCAAGGAACCAAACCCTGCTCTGTCATGTGGGTGTTGTTACTCATTACACTACAACGACCACAATTTAAGATCATTTCACTTGCCAAGGTATACATGTTTTTGCAGTGAACGAACAAACAATGTGGAGATAGTTATATAAAAATTGGGAAACCCTGTGAAAACCAAAATGTATTAAAATGTAGAGCCATTGGAAATAATATTAAGAGATGGAGGTAATATAACTAAACACTGAAGACATGTCTTTAAAAAAAAACATTTTTAAATGAAAACACCCCCACATTTATTACTATTTAAAATGTCTATCAGATGATTAAGACCTTTAGGAGATTTAAACCTTAGACATTTAGTTTGGTTTGCTCTGGGTCGTTCAGTGGGATCACCATGGCCTCCAAAGAGTTTTGAGGCTTTCAGAAATAAGGGTGCAAGAGAAACACCTAGGATATATATATATATATATATATATATATATATATATATATATATATAGCTCTGGAAAAAACAAGAGACCACCCTACATGATCAATCTCTCTTGTTTTATTATTTCTAAGCAGTGTGTTTAGGGAAAGGAACAATTGTGTTGTATTTCATAAACCATGGACAACATTTCCCACTAAATTCCAAATAAAAATATTACTATTTAGAGCATTTATTTGCAGAAATGACACCTGTTCGAAAACAACTGCTCAAATAATGCTAAAAAATGATTATAATAATTTTAATGCAAAGAAGTTATTATTCAAATTTAATCAACACAGTACTAATATTTGAACTTTGAGAGCCTTCAAAAATTACTATGGCAAAATAACCTTGACTGCCAATTACAGCTCTCATGTCTTGGCAGGCTCTCCATTAGTCTTTCACATGGCTGTTGGGACTTTATGCCATTCACAGTCTGCAAATTCAGCTAACTCAGCTTTGTTTGATGAAATGCCTGGAATAAAAGGGCTGCCGTACACATAGAGATGCAAATTTAAGAAAAGAAATTAAGTGGTCTCCATTCTTTCCAGAGCTGTATATGTGACTGTATACCCTCAAAGGTAAAACTTTGTACCTAAGGTTCTATTTTGTACTTTATGTTTGAAAGGTAAACCATATTCACTTTCCCAGAGGACCAGTACATATTGATACCTGTTTTTATGCTCATTACTTTAAATTAATAATTGAAATGAAAGGTTCAGGAGTGGGGATGGGGTTTGTTGAGCCACTGCAGTTTTTAATAGAAATAGCAGAACATAATATAACAGAATATTAACATTATGCTCCCAACCTGAATTGTCCCTTTTTCTGAGAGTACCTCCATCAGTTTGGGAACTGAGCATTGTCCGTTCCCTAGCTCAAAAGCCTCCAGCCATACCTCCTGTCCAGTTTTGCTGGGCACTTACGTCTAAGAATACCTGTGGATAGAGAACATGGCGTGTACTTGGAGTGAGTTATTTTTGCTCTGAAATTACAGTTCTAATGTTTCCAGAGCAGTTGGGCCTCAGTGTGGTGTGTTTGCACCTTTCAATCTGCAGCTTTCACTTTCACAAACTGCAAGCTGAAAGCAACCAACAGCAACTTTTCCATGGCGTCATTTGTAAAACTTTAAGGTATACATACTGTCAGTTTAACTAATGCACTGGAGCTTCTGTTTAGTCACATGCCCCTCCCTGCCTACCAACCCAACCACCCCATTGCAGTGCAGTGGTGGCTCAGCGGTTAAAGCTCCAGGCTATTGATGACAGGGTTGTGGGTCCGATACCCGGGCTCGGCAAGCTGCCATTGTTGGGCCCTTGAGCAAAGCCCTTCGCTTTCTTTGCTCTCTGGCAGCTGGAGTTGGCTGCCCACCACTCTGTGTGTGTGTGTGTGCTCACTGCCCCTAGTTCACTAGTGAAATGTGGAGGACACATTTTGCTGTAAAGTGACAGATACGTGTACCTTTACAATTCACCCAGCTATCCATCTATTCATCCATCCAACCACCCAAACACCCCATTCACCCAGCTATCCATCCATTGCTTTGTCTACACTATATGTCCAATTGTTTGTGGACAACCCTTCTAATGAATGCATTCAGCTACTTTAAGTTACACCCATTGCTGACACAGATGTGCAAATGCATGCACACACATACAATTTCTCTAGTCTAGTGGAACTGCCAATAGAATAGAAAAGAATAGCAGATGAACATGAACCATACCCAAAACCAGACATGGACTAGAAGGGTATAATGTCCCCCAGCACTTAGCTGGAGAGCAGTGGAACTATGTTCTCTGGAATGATTCTTCTCCTATATTTCAGGACTTGGGGATTTGAGGATGAGGTGGGGTGGTGATCATCCAACATCCTGATCTCACTAATGCTCTTGTTGCTAAATACAGTCAAATCCTTACAGCAATGCTTTAAAATCTAGTAGAAAGCCTTCGTCCCTGGACAGTAGAGAAAGTTACACCTACAAAAGCAGGATGAATTCTTCTACATTTTAACACCTTATTTTTTTTATAGTAGAAGGATACACAGAGTGTATTAAGATGAGTCATTGTCTAGTTTTCTTTCTTTTTTAATTCCAAAAGGACAGTCTAATCACACATGCCTGCCGGGCTTTGATTCAGAATGGTGGTCCACCCAAAACCACAAAGCAGCAAGTCTCTAATCACATCCAATACACTGCACAGGCTGTAAAAGGCCCAGGCATACTAATCCCCCCTGTTCCTTTTTTCCCTGGCAGCAGCTCTTATACCCCAAATCTGGTTCTGATTAGACAGCTGCTACTCTGTCATACACCAGGGGAAACTTTCGATTAGGCATTTCCTCCAAACCTTCCTCACTCTTATCCTGCTGTACTGCTTACACTCCTGAGGGAGCATCTACTGTTCTTATCAAAAGAGCGTACTTGGGAAGATATAAGGGTTGTCATTTGTTGGGATATTTGACTATTAATAATACTATAAATACAAAATGCCAGAGAGTTTCTGAAATTGAGATGATTGGACAGGTTTTGGACTGGAGATGATGGAACAATTTTCTTAAGATATCGAGAAAGATGAATGATGGAATCATAGGTAAAGTATGGGGTACTGTTATAATTGATTTTGGCTGATTAACAGTCTAATGCCAAAATCTAGCCATTAAGTCCAATGCTTGACCCAGTTTAGACATGCTTTCCTAGTTCATACACTTTAACCATGTGGGTTATTTGCAATCTTCGGTGCAAAATGGGGCCTAAATGAATTGTACGGTAAACTATGTGTAGCCCGAACTGAGGAGCTACACCCTACATGGCGTCCCGTTTAGACATTTTGGGTCGCTCTGTAAATTACAGTGCGCGGGCCACAGGGATGATGGGAAGTAACTCAGTTAGAGGTAGAGTTCACATGCAGCTCCATTTTAAAACAATGACGCACAGCCAGTTTTTCACTGCTTTGTCATCTGGCCAGCCCCAAGGGATACGTAGGTACCACCAGAATGACCAAACCACCTCTTTAAAGAGCTGTTGTGGTATAGAATTATGGGTCTGTTCAAGTCCTAACCTTTTTGCGATGTAAACTGGAAACCTGGAAGCTGGAGGCATTGGTTATGGCAGAGGATTTCAATCTTGTCCTCATGGATGGCCAATCTGTGGTTTGATATCTGTCCCAGTACCTAAGACAGCTGAGACAATCAATCTATGCATATCTATCTATCCCTCCATCCATCTATCTTCAGACTAATACTTGGTATAACCTCATTTGGCTGCAGTAAGAACTTTAGATGTGTTGGGCTGGGTTTATACCAGCTTTCTTACTGTTTGGGAGTGATGTTCACCCATTCTTAAGGCCTCCAGAACAAAGGTTGTAGAGGCATATGTGTCGGGACTGGATTTAAAAATCAATCGCTCAATCAATCTTTAGACTAGTACTTGAACCTCCTTTAGGTGCAGTAACAACTTTAGGCTGGGTTTCTACCAGCCCAACACACTGTTTCTCACTTTTTGGGAATGATGTTCACTCATTGGTCCTGCAGATCTGCTCCAGGTTCTTCAGGTGGGTTGGATGATGCTTGCAGACCACAATTCTCAGTGCACCAGATTCCCAACTGAACTGAGATCTGGACTTTGACATAGATATTGTTAATTATTGCTGTGTTGTGTTGTTTAGCTTTAGACCACTGTCATGATGAAAGGTGAAGGTTCTCACAAACTTTGTTTTCAGTATTTTCCAATGTCCACCCACCTGTCCTTCAGTTTTATCAAGATGCCCAATCCCTGCTGAGGGACAGCATCCCCACAACATCTTGCTGCTGGTCCCATGCTTTACTCTTAAGAAGTTGTTTGTTGATGAATGGCACACATAAATTAGAATTGTGGCCAAAAACTCAACAATTTTTTTGATGTCTCACATGACCATACAAGTTTTCCTGTAATTCAACTTCAATTGGAATGCAGTAGATTATGATATATAATATACGTCCACAATACAAATAACAAATGCTGTTTTCTGGAACATTTTTCTCGAGATATTGTGAAAGATGAATGATGGAATCAGGTAAAGGTAAAGTATGGTGTACAATGCTCTAATTGCCTTTAGCTGATTAATTGTCTGATGCCAAACAAATTTACCCAGTTTAGACATTTATGCTTTCTTAGTTCATGCACTTTAACCATGTGGGTTATTGTTCATGTGGGTTTGTTGTTTAATGGCACCCATCCATTTGAATTTTTGCCAAAAAGCTCCAATTTTGTTTTACATGATTATACGTCCACATGTGCTGTGCTTGATAATAGCTACTTTCTAATCACCTTCCTATACAGAACAATTGAGTGCAGAGCTCTTGATATCATTGACTGGTGCACCTTCAGTCCAGTCTCAGCTACTGAACTCTGTAGCTCTTTCAAATTAATTGTTGGCCTCTCTGTGGCTCCCTGCACAAGCCCCTTCTTACATCAAGGACTGGCAGTGCTCTGTGTGGTATAAACAGATAATACAGTAATGGGAAAAATTAGGACACCCCATGAAAACATTAAGGCACTCCCACATTTATTACTACTTAAAATATCTAAAACTACAATCAGGAGCAGAACATCAGCTGCAGATGGTTAGACCATGGTTAGAGAGGATTCTGGAGGAGCCTGTCTTATTTAATTCTCAGACATTAAGTCTGGTTTGCTCTTGATTGTTGAAGTGAGTGGGATCACCATGGCCAGATCCAAAGAGCTCTCTGACGCCTTCAGAAGGAAGGTTGTAGAGGCAGATAAGTCTTGAGGGGAGGAATTAGATATCAGCCGTTCCACTACTAAATCATTCACTGCCAACATGGCCAGGTTAGACCGTCCTAGCAAGAATGTCAGCCCAAGAGCAGACCACAAGACAGGCTGCATAAAAAAGTCTCCAATCATCCTAAAATATCATCATGGGACCTACAGGTGGAATATTACAAACGGAAACATGTTCAGCAGAAGGATTCCCAGCCTATAATCATTTACTAAGCTTATTTAAACAGAGCAAGTCAGGCATATAAAGGTTACCAGGAGTTCCCCAGCACACATACCTAAAACTGCTCCATTATAAGGAGAGAAAGCACATGCAAGTGCACTAGCTAGCTAAACTGGAGTTCATGGTGAAGCTAAGGCCTCTTAAAGTCGACAAAGTGCTTTTTATAGGCGCGATTAAAGAAAATTACAGGGTCTGATTGTACATGATTGTCAGGCACTCGATTGGGCCCTGCGGTTTGGGCGTCTGTCTAGTTCGTGCCAAGAGTGTGTGTGTGCGTGTATGTGTGTGTGTGTGTGTGTGTGTGCATCTGTGCGCGACAGAGAGAGTGAGCTTGAGGTAGAGAAGGAGAAAGCGAGAGAGAGAGAGAGAGAGAGAGAGAGAGAGAGAGAGAGAGAGATAGAGAGAGAGAGAGAGGAGGTGAGGTAACTGAGAGATTTGCATATTAAGGTGTTGGACAGAATGGACAGAATCTATTTCCAGAAAAGTTTTGGGGTGTGATTTTTATGATAGCGCTAAAGCGGACTCTGCACAAAGAAAACACACACACACACACACACACACACACACACACACACACATGCCTGCTTGGCTTTACTGTTTCATGACCTTGAGTGAACTAAAAATTGCAATTCACGTGCCACTGGCAGTCAAAGGTGACTTACTAAGTATTACAGTACTACAAATGGATCTCCTATAAATAGCCATTATGGCTCTATGTCATTTACTTTAATAACTGTTATCAGCCAAGTCTAAAAGTCTCTCAGCACTACAAAGCTGCCTACATTTCATACTCCAACATCAAAAGCTCCTTTCCCACCAGTCTGTTTTCTTTTATTCCAACTGCACCATGATATTATGGCCATATTTTTGTTCCAGGGCCTTTTTGGGGGCCCTCGTCTGCCTAGGTGCACACACTGTATATCTGCTTCATGAAGCAGACGACTAATATTAGGATAAATACAAATGAATCAATAGCAAGAAAACAAAAAGTAGTGGAAGACGTAGATGTGGTGTAGATCAGTGGTTCACTATAAGACAGCATAATTCGAAGAGGTGGATTGAAACTTCAAATATTGTTATTTTATATATATTTTAAATATTCCTATGTATTTTTATTGACTTTAATATTAATGTGTATATGCATATATAATAAACTTAGTCTTAGACTTAGTTCTGAAAGGAGAACAAACTTCCCCTTGGAGTCTTCAAAGCGGACTGAAGACCCATCTCTTCCGAGAGTACTTGGGCGACACGTAGTGTCAAGTATTATGGTCTACATATTGACTTGTGTTTAGGAGTGTCTAAGCTTAGAGGTATCTTTCTAGTCTATTCAATCTAGCTAAAGGTAAGCAGCGAAACACTTTTGCAAGTCACTCTGGATAAGAGCATTAGCTAAATGCCTTAAATTTAAAAGTAAATGACATAGAGTTGTAATGGCTATTCTTAGGAGATCAATTTTACCACAAATTCTATTAAAATATATCTATATCTACATCTTTTTATTAATACAAATGAGGAAATTAACTACTTGTCCTCCCCCTGCTTTTCATACAAACACATATGAACACGTAATACACAAAGCATACATAGCTAAAATAATCATACATAGCTAAAATGATAACGCAGTCATTCAACACAGTCAGTTTATGTGGACATTTGTTATGTGTATTATTAAGTGAATATAAGTGGAAATTTAGGAGGAGGAACATGCCTAAAACCAAGCATTCTATTTATTTCTATCTATACCTTCCATGTCCAATTTTCACACCCCCTACCACCCCAATCACCTTGCTTTAACACAGTCGTATCTGTACCAGGGGGTGTCTGGCATTCTACCACAAAGCAGAAGCACAAAGTTCTTTGCTCATATACTGATAATCACCACAAATGTAGTGGTAGAGTTCCTCTTTAACATTCCCAAGAAGACTTCTGCAGTATCTGGACAGAAGTCAAGATACAAGCTGTGGTATTATGGTGGTATCAAACTGCAATGAAATTTACAATATAGCACTTAAGTTTGTATATGAAGTTCTGGCAAGTGTTGTAATGGCGTCTAGATTGGTGGGTATATTGTGCCTTCTTTGGGACAGGTATATTGAGGTCAGGCCTTCATGGATTGCATCAATGAGCCTTAGGTGCCCATGTCTCTGTCGTCGGTTCACTGGATGTCCTTTTTTTTTGGAGCACTTTTAGTAGGAACTGACCACTGCCAGCCATAAAAAAAATCCACAAGACCCGTCTGATGTTTCGTGGGGATGTTCTGACCCAGTCGTCTAGCCATCACAATTTGGAGTGCCTCAGATTCTTATGCTTGCCCACTGTTCCTGCTTTTAAAACCTTCATCACCTTCAACAACTGACTGTTCACTTGCTAGCTAATTTCTCTACCCTTTGACAGATGTCACTGTAGATGAAGATAATCAGTTCTTCACTTCACCTGTCAGTGGTACTGATGTGCTAGTGTACAGTCTAGTAATAATAGTGCACTGAGATTAAAGGCCACCGACCCATACCACACCATTGATCTGAAGAATGAGAACTATTTTAGCTGAACGCATAACATCTTTTATTAGCATCCTTCCTTAGCGTTAGCAACATTTCTCGCACCAGAAATAGCAGATTCTTCCTACGTCTGCCAAAGTAAACCAAGTCTGCCGGTGTCGTTTTCATATGCTGTCGCCACAGCTATCACTTAGTGTCTTTAGGTCTTTGAAATCCCCCCTCTGTGGACGTCCAAAACTGTCACCGCTTGGGCGTTGGCATGCGGTCGGCCCTTCAGGCCTGGAGCACGCTGGAGCCGCTGGTAACACTCCCCGAGTCTGCAGTCAAAGCAACCTACAATCATAAATCACGCCATTCTGTCCTCATGGGGAGAAGGAATGAAGGATAGTTCTTCAGCTTATCATCACTGAGGAAAAGGGATGACTCTTATAACAGTAAGAGCAGCTGTGAAATGAGTCCCACTTCCTGTAAACCTCTTGTGAATGTGGATTTGTTGCGTCATAAATGCCAAGCCGCGTTGTAGAGCACATTTATGGAAAATAGAAAAGGCTAAAGGTGCTAGGCTACGAGCACTTTGTGTTTCATTATAGTAATGGGAAAGTGAAGGTGTAATAGAGAGGTTTATGATCATTAAAATAGTAGTTTGTCCCAAATGACAATGAATTAAAGGCCAACCGCTCAGAAAAAGAGCCCGGTGACTATGGTTCTACTGAGAGAAAGAGCATTTTAATTTTGTTCTAATGAATAAAATTATATCACTTGACTCTAGGTCAGCACCCTTTCTCTGAGATGACTGATAAAGTCAGGCTATTACATCTATGCAGATTGTTCTCTTTTTGAGCGGAAACTTTTTCTTTCACATGATGAACCCAGACAAAACATTTAAGAAGGGTAAAGGATAAAAATGGATAAAGAAGATATACAGCCCCAGACTGATGTGAGTCTTGATTTGGGAGTCCAAATCAAATCCCTGTTGTGAAAGTCCAAGTTGTGTCTTGAGTCTCTGAGTGAATATGAGTCATATCTCATATCACTGTGGTTCGACTCCACAATGAGTCTAGGACCTCTAGGGAATGTATCCAAGATGAGTCTTGAGTGTTTGTGTTGTTGGTTTGAGTCAAGTGTTGAGGCTCTGGGTATGAATTTGAGTCGAGGCTCAAGTCACATTGTCCACATTTCAGGCCACACTCTGGTTATTTCACAGCTTCTGACTTGATTGTTTGTTACAAATACTAATAATGTTTATTTTTGAACCTCTAATATTGTTTTTTGTTATGTATTTTTGAGGATAAAATTAGATGAGGTTCATTTCAGCATAAGTTCATGCTCAACAATAAAAGTCCCATGTTGGTTTTTAGACTGGATGTACGGTTCTAGGAGAAACCTTTAATTAACATTTTGTAGAAGTGTAATAAAAAATAATAAACAAATAAACAAAATAATCTCTGCTGGAAGCTACATTTGCAGTATTCGCAATGGTACACCAGGCTAGCTGTAATGGACACTTACTGACACTTACTGTTACTTCTATGTATGGGAACCTTAGATACAGACAGCTTGTAAGAGTAATTCAAGTTATTTTAGTTAGATTAGTCCACTAAATCTTTTAGCATAGCTTGGTCTGACTTCATGTCAGTTGTCTCTTCTAATAAGTAAACACAACCTATTTCAGTGCCAGAGACAGATTACTAGCCAAGCCTACTGGACACCCAGGGGTCTTGTCCTGGGCCCTCAACCAGCTGAGAGTTATAATAGGTTGGCTATTACACTGTGCTTGTAATGTGAACCTATAAAGACACCAGGCAGTTAGTACAACTCAAGCCAGTGGAAATGCAGTCAGGTGGTTGAATGTATTGCAGGTTGTTGAAAAATAGGCATCACTTTACTTTGATGGTCTACTTAATGCTGCCCTGAGCCTAACCCTAAACCCAACATTAACCTTACTCTTGAATCAACCCTAAATTCCAATCCTAATCTTAACCTAAACCTTAAATCTGACCTTAAAACTTAACCCTAATGATTACCCTTAAATCAACCCTAAATCCTAACCTTAACCCTAATCTTAACCTAAACCTTAAATCTGACCTTAAAACTTAACCCTAATGATTACCCTTAAATCAACCCTAAATCCTAACCCTAATCTTAACCTAAATCTTAAATCTAACCCTAAAACCTAACCCTAACCTTACCCTTGAATCGACCCTAAATTCCAATCCTAATCTTAACCTAAACCTTAAATCCAACCCTAAAACCTAACCCTAACCTTACCCTAGAATCAACCCTAAATCCTAAGACTAACCTAAACCTTAAATCTAACCATAAAACCTAACCATAACCTTACTCTAGAATCAACCCTAAATCCTAAGACTAACCTAAACCTTAAATTTAACCCTAGGACCTAACCCTAACCTTACTCTAGAATCAACCCTAAATCCTAAGACTAACCTAAACCTTAAATCTAACCCTAAAATCTAACCCTAACAATTACCCTAAAAACAACCCTAAATCTTAACCTTAAACCCTATTCGTAACGTAAATCTTAAATCTAACCCTTAAACCTAACCCTAATATTACCCTCGACTGAAACACACTTTTTACTTACTGGTCTGCAAGCCAGAACATTGCTGTGTATTGTCAAGAGAGAACAGTACATCATAAAGTGGGAGGTCATGAAAAAGAGACTTGCTTATACAAACACAGCACTGCAGACAAGAGTAATGAGCTCTAAGGTTCAAGCAAAAGCAATAAGCCTTGTGGAATAATGGCCCTTGTTCACCACAATATGCTAACAGTTTATGTCTACTCCTTCTGCAGATTTCGTGTGCCACAACATGACGGTGGAAGCTGACCGGTTCAAGTCGGATTCCACGGTTGCTGGACAGCAGAAAGTTCAAGGTGACTTTACTTAAATGCTTCATTCTCATGTTCCCCACTTCCTATGGTGTTCATATACTTTGTGGTGGTCACCTAGGGGCATTTCCTTTTTCTGGGTTTTGCCAGGTAAACTGACCCACACATGTATCAGTACAGTCAAGGGACTGTACACTAGAGAACTGGATATCTTTAAACTGGCTTTCCTGACAGTAGGGTAACATATCTCCCATTCTACTGTATATAAGTGTTTATTGATGTTGTTTATGGTCTATTATCCCCTATTCTAGTGTACAGGAGTGTCTATTGAGAAGTGTATGGACTAATATCTCCTATTCTAATGTACAGAAGTGTTTATTGAGGGTGTTTATGGGCTGATGTCTCCTATTCTATTGTATGGGGTGTTTATTAATGTTGTTAAAGGACTAATATCTCCTAATAAAGTGTATAGGAGTGTTTATTGAGGGTGTTTATGGACTGATGTCTCCTATTCTAGTGTATATGAGTGTTTATCAAGGTGTTTATAGACTAATATCTCATATTCTAGTGTACAGGAGTGTTTATTGATGTTGTTTATGGACTAATATCACCTATTCTAGTGTACTGGAGTGTTTGTTGAGCTTGTTTATGGATTCTTCTATTCTGTGAGATACAATAAATCTTTTGTCTACACAACCCTTGTTTCGATTAAGTCCACTAGTTGCCAAAGTCAAAGCCATAAATTAAGTCTATAAACATTCAGATTTGGAGATTCTTTTAAATGTGAGTTTCTGTTCTGTTGTTGTACTTCGGCTTTCAAGGACCTGAGCAGTGGAAGCGTCTGCTTGTTCCATTACATGAACAGTAAAAGAACTGAGCCGAGCGCGTCGCTTCAAAGTTTTCAGCTGAAGGCTAACTTCATTTTTTAACATGACTATATATTTAGGAAGGAAAGCGAAAGCTAATTTTTTTCCCTTTTCTGAGAATTGCTGAGTGTTCCAGCACTTATGCAGACAGGTAGGATGTTTGGTTTGAGTCTTTGGGGGTTTATGAGTTCCTGTGTGAGCCACCCACTCACCTTCAGCAGTTTAGAGCTAAAAAACAGACATGGAGAGAGACACAGGCAGATAGGGCGAGTGAGGGAGAGAGAGAATGAATGTACAATATGTGCAGTTACAGTCTCTATAGGGTTGGTACATATGGAACAAAATGGAGAGGACCAGAGATCACATCCATTAACATGTGGCAAAATATTTAGCCTGAATTAAAGCCGCATTAGAAATCGTGTTTATACACATGAACAGTAGGGTAAGTGTGTCCTTTGGTGTGACCTTTGGGTGTAAATACTTTAAGACAGCATTGGGAGGGTTTCCAATGCATGGAAGCAATATGGATGTTAAACAGTGCATGTAAATGTAAAACTGAATCACTGACACACCACTGCTCTCTTCTGAAGGTCTCTAATGCACCACTTTTCATGGAAACATCTGGGTTTGACATCTGCCAGATTTAGTGCAGGGCCTACTTCTTGGATTATAACACTAATGTTGGGAGGCTAAAATACAAAACCTTTTTATGAATAAAAGTAGGCTTCCACAGACACTGACACTTCAGTTGAGCTTATAAGCTAACAGAGTTTATCAGTACAGTGTTGGACGCTGATGAGGATGTGTCTATTTCTACATGAAGTCTTCTCCTCAGTGAAGGAAGCATCACCATGTTAATTTATTGGAGATATATTTCAGTGTCTGAAACGTAAGAAATGCTGCCTACTGAGACAGGATTCTGAGACAGGAAGGTGCCCACTCATGTTGAAATTGCAGGTTAGTAATCTAGCTTTCTGCTCTATTGGGTGAAAATGCTAATGGTTAATGACAACCATGGCAGAATGCCACCTACAGTAGATTTGCCCGCTCTGTAGTACGCTTGGTTCCAGGTTTCTCCTGGACATCCCCAGGCAGCACGTGGATGTGCTCAATTCCATCAGCAGCTCACCTGATTTACCATCATTAAGTACTGATTTACCAAACCAGATGAGAACTATAAATAATAAGTCCCATGAGAAGAACTTTGGAAATGTTGTAATGAATGCAGTGACAACTTTTTTGATGATTTTTAAAAATGATTATTTTGTATTTATTCTAATATTAGTTTTTAACTAAGTAAATAAACCCTTACTGCCCTGATAAAAAGCTTTAAATTCAAATTGTCAAAGAAGCCCAAAACATTTGCGCAGTACTGTTTTAAACCACCTGTTGAAAAACTTGTATTCAACCTAGTCTAATTTCCAGTGATACATAAACAAGCAATAAATATCCCAATAGAAGCAAGACGTTTTTACTTTTAAAAAAATAATTTAAATTGTTTAAAGTACTGACAGTCCAAATGATTCTGACCTCAAAAGCAAAAGTGGAGAAACGCTCAGAACTCATCAATTTGAGAATTAGTCATTTAGTTGAGTCATTTACAGTATATACAGTATTGATGGTATTTAAAGTTCCACAGCCAATACTTGGTCCAAATCAGTTCAAATACCATAGTCTAAATCAGTGGTTCCCAATCCCTTGCCCTGTATCTTTTAGTGTTTACTCGTAACACACTCAAACACACCTGATTCACCAGCCCATCCAGAGGTAAAGGTGGTGTGTTACAGCAAGGACCCACAATATCTGTGTTTTACATTACAAGACAGATCATTACAAGAGATCTTTTTGTGGACGTCAGATTGGAGTCATTTTTATTTGTGGTCCTAGATCGAATACATTCCGCTTGTGAGCATTCAACATGAATGTGATTGGTCAGATTGCATTAGATACATCTTTTGCAGTTTCAGGAGCAGATTCGCTCACAGATACAGGTCACTTACATTTATGAACATGAACCATCCAAATCGCCAAATCTGCTCTGAGCGAAAAACCTGAATTGATTGATGAGGCTTTAAATGGGAACGTGGTCTAAGTTGTGCAAAGGAACCAGGACCACTTAACTATTTTCAAAGTTTTCTGGTGTAGCTTTTGTGTCTGTGGAAAGCGTGAAGCTCTTTTGCTTGTGTAAATAAGCAGTGCTCTCAGTAAGAGAACATAACTCTTACCTTTAACTGCATATTTCATAGAACCGTCTGGCAGCTGGAGGTGACTCTGCTGAGTAGAAATGCATTTGAGGTTTTGATTATTGTGGATGCCACTGACTAGACCAGATATCAACTCCTCTAGTGATCCTAGGTGCTAATTATGTGGTCATTCTCTCACAGCAGAACTACACTTTCCCCAAACACATCTGGAGCTACATTTTGCCGGAAATCCCAGACTGTCTTGTGAGACTGTACTCTTCTGTTTTGTTTGTATTTCTGTCTTATCTATAATCTATTATCTACCTTCTGAAGAAAAGGTTAATTCACAGATGCCTCATATTGAAAACAGTGAACAGTGAAAACAGTATGGAGTACACAGAGCCGGCCCAAGGCATACTTGAATTACATTAGGGCCCCAGAGCCACCAGAGGGCCTGTAAGATATCATGATAAAAAATATATATTTAACAAATCATTGAATAATAAAATGAAATGGTATTACACAGGCAAAAGTGATTTTTATATTAATTTACTTTCATAGTTGGCACACCTATACTAATCAATTTCAGCTGTTGGCCGCTGCCACTGTTGGACAAATGCAGATACAGTATGTGCATCTTGGATGGTTGATAAAGTTCTGGGTGCTTCAGCATATTGCACAATATCTCTCTCCCTAGGAAACGATGAAGCATCTGGTGCTGATGTGGTGGTATAGGGTGCTCCAAATGAAAATCTGCTTAGTGCCCCATAAATGCTTGGGGTGACCCTGGGAGTACACTTGGCAATTGGCAATTGGCATTGGAATCAAGTCATCTCAAGTCTGTTGAAAAACTGCCTTGCTGGTGGTTGAGATACAGAAAGAAACAGTGTGTCTAGTGGGAGTTTGATTGCAGTGAAATGCACATTTGCACCCGTTTGTCCAGAAAATATCCATCTTACAGTATTAAAAATAAAGGGTTTGAGCAATGCCATAGAAGAGCCACTTTTGGTACCATAAACAACCATGTTTGTAATAGAGGTGGTGCAATACCACTTATATGACCACATGTCAGATACCAATACTGCAACCTTGAGTATCTGCCAA
Organism: Salminus brasiliensis; assembly: GCF_030463535.1. NCBI lineage: Eukaryota > Metazoa > Chordata > Actinopteri > Characiformes > Bryconidae > Salminus > Salminus brasiliensis. Next base: position 8,383,319 of record NC_132879.1, read on the forward strand.
AACCAATATCAATCTGATACCTGATCTTTTTTTTCTCTCTTTTTACCATTGGACCCCTAGACCAATTTTGTGTGATTTTTTTATAGGTTGATATAAATTTACACAAATATGGACCCTTTTTACATTAACTTGCACTGAAAATATAAACACAACCTGCCAAATTATAACACACAAGTAAATTTTGCTAGACCAGTCCAAAATATAATTGTACACTTTTGTTGTGTGGTAATTATTTGTCATATTTAAAATGTAATTTAGTTAAAATTCAATATATTGTAAATAATTTTCCATTTAAAACAGAGCAGGGGAACTCAATAGGAGGACTCAGGTCTGAGTCCTGACCTACGTGAGTTTAAAGAAAAACTTATTATCTGTCTAAGTCTTGAGTGATCTACTTTCGTTTGCCCTGGTCCAATCACAGAGAGAGAAAATATAAAAATACTACCGTGACATCACTAAAACCTGCAGTTGCAATGTTCGTTCATCAAAAATGTTTTTCTAATGGCCTACAACAGTAGGCTAAAGGCTGGTTCAATCCTCACAACAATGCCCCAAAATGTGGTAGAAAGCCTTCTTTCCTGGACGTTAGAGATTTCAGAAGAAACAATAAATGAACAGGTGTCCCAATACTTTTGTCAATATAGCATATTGTTGCTGACTCTTTTATTGTACACAGAATGGCCTGTGCTTAATTGGAAAAAGTAAAAAAAAAAGAGAAGTAACATTGTTGTTGGGTGATGTAAAGACAGCGGTGTTGCCAAAAAATAATAAAAAATGTGAAAATTCTCTGTTTAGAAAATGTGCTTCAGCTTCATGCTGCATTTATTTCTGCTTTGGTCCATTATACCTGCCCTTAAGGAATTTGACATCAAACTATGTAAGATATTAGCGCCCCCTAGTGTTTTAAGAGAGATTTACACATCATGTTATTTAATATGTAAAAGGCTTAAATGAATCCATTTATTTGGTAATTTTGTGAAGTTTGCGAAGCTTCTGGTCCAATGCTTGCAAGTAAGAGCTTCTAGCCAATCCCAGTGGGGTTTGTTGGAATATTGTTAAGGAGGAAAAAATGCATGACCACAGCTCCGCCCACTCTGGGCTCACCCAGCCGTCCAGAATAGCTCTGCTCTACAGGAGTGATTATACACTTCAGCCTGCCTCTCTAATTACACAGCCGCTACAGGGCGAAGGCCGACATCACACACGGCTACAGGAGGACAAACACAGTCAGGAGAACAACAGCAATGCAGACTGAGAGAGAGAGAGAGAGAGAGAGAGAGAGAAAGAGAGAGACATGAAAGAACATTAGGACTTATTAGGAGTATTTTTGGGGATATTGTATTATACGCTATGTGTCCATATGTTTGTGGACATCCAACCTAATAAAAGCATTTAGCTAGTTTAAGTTGCACCTATTCTGAAACAGATGTACAAAAGTATAGGGACACCTGCTGGTTGATGTGTTTTTGTGTGTTTGTGACTAACTGTCTCTACTGTCCAGGAAAGAGGGCTTTCTACTAGAATTCGGAGGAGCACTGCTGTGAGGATTTGATTGCATTCAGTGGCAAGAGCATTAGTGAGGTCAGCAAGCTGGATGGTCACCACTCCACCTCATCCCAAACGCATGGGGTGGAGCACCATCCATTATTCCAGAGAACACAGTAGTTCCACTGCTCCACAGCTCAATGCTGGGGGGCTTTATACTCCTCTTGACCACGCCTAGCATTAGGCATGAAGCCAATAGGTTCATGTTTATCTGCTCCAGAGAGTCCTGTTCTATTGGCAAGACAATATGTGCGTCTGTATCAGCAGTGGATGCAACTTAAAGTAGTTGAATGCATTACTTAGAAGGGGTGTCCACAAACATTTGTCCTTTTCCAGTTTTTGACAAAACATGAATCTGGCAGTTGTTCTTTATATCGTATCAAAATATCATGATGACTAAACCAGTAGAAATGCTCCAAAATTACTCTGAATATTGTTTTTACATTGACTTCCATTGAAAGTTCAGAAGGTTTTTTCCTTCTCCTGTAAAGTTGTTTTTTGTGAGACAGTGACAATCTAATATATATATTTTGTGATGATTGAAAGTAATACAAAAGCACACACACACACACAGATACACATACACAGATACATATACACACTACGGTTTAGTACAGATGACAGTGCTTCTGGAAACAAAGCTTTACTGTGTGATCAGACATTATATAAACAGTCCGAGCTGCATGAGATGAAAGTGGCTGAATTGAGCACAGATATTATTGCAAAGTCACGACTTTCACTGTTGTATAAATCCGTGTAAAAGCAGGCCACCGATCCCCTCTGAAGGAATTTCAGTGTGGGAGTCGAGTGAGCCAGCAGAGAGAGACTCTGAGAAACCGGAGGAGCCGCCAGTGTCTGCTTTTAATGATATTTTATACTTCGTTGCTGATGGAGAACAGAGTCTGTCGTCTGTGTGCTCGGCCACCTGTTCCTGAGCTATTTCCATAGACTCTACATACTACTGCACACCCTGTTGTGCAGCTGCTTCTCCATTCAGAAGTCATTTTCAGTTTCGAGGCTTGCTAAATTACGTTTTTGAAGCAAATTACAAGAAGCTTGAGATTTAATTAAGTTCAGAGAGTCACTCCACTGACTCCACTGACTTACTTTCAGAGCTCTGAAGCCATATTCAATAACACACACTGTTCCAGACTTAAACCCATAATGTACTGATGTAGTTACCCACTAAATGTTACTTTTGGAGTCATTTATGGCTGAATATTAATGGCTATAATATTAACTCAGACATAATTACGTATTAAGGTTATGTAGAGGCTTTTACTAAAAATAAGTCAAGTTTTTCCCTATTATTCTCCACTCAGTAACCCATAAAGTACATTTTATTTTTTAAAGTTTTGCAAATTTATTAAAAAGGAAGCAAAAAAATATTCAGACTCGCTTCAGATACGCTATGACATCTGACATGAAATCATCACCTTTCTCTTGATCCTCTTTGAGATGTTCCTACACCTTGATTGGAGTCCACTTGTAGTAAATCCAGCTAATTGGACACACACCCGTCTATTAAAGTCTCACAGCTGATGTTGGCTGGCAGAGGTGTCTGTTGGCTGGTGTGGTGGAGCTGGGGACCCAAGCTTGAGGTCACCAACAGTTTGATTTCTAACCGATGGGGGAGCAGGACGAAATGGAAATACTGAAGCCGTGTCTCCAGTCTGTGGTCTTATGAGGCTTTGAGCATGACCATTAACTTCCTGCCAGATCACCCACTCAGCAGACAGTGCCAGGTAGTGCCCTGATGCCCAGCTGACATTACCATGGAAACAATCCTGTTTGTGCGTGGGAGTTGTCCTCTTTAGGGCAATATAATGTGGTGGGTGGCCGACCAAGCAGACCGTACTGTTGGGTCGCCAGTGGCATTTTTTTTAAACATCTGTCCAGCAAGTGCAGTTTAATGTGTTTTGGCGGCAGATGTAAAACACTGGCTGTAATTAGTGGGGCTGGTATCTAGAACCGGAGGAAGCCAAGTTTGTGTTCCCACTTTCTCTCAACAGTAATGAGACTTTAAGTTGCTCTCGTGAGGCTGTAAATACACCCTCTCCTGTGGCGGCAGGGTGCGGTCGGAGTGACCCACATCTCTCCAGCGCTCTCTCTTAATAGGACACTTTCCCCCCCTGTTGAGGCTATTTTTCCTTTTACATGGACATCTGTCTGCTGATGCATCACGTTTAGAGCATAGTCTTAGATCACTTTGGTGTGTGTTTTCCTGTGTTATTAACATTTTAAACCCATACTTTTACGCCTCGCCCTCAAGCAGCATAAATTGTATAGTAGTTTAATAGTAACTACAGAGTAATTCATAGTGGTTACTGAATAATAGTATGAATTATTCAGTGGCCACAGCGTCCAATCAGTGCCAAAAAATATGAATTCACAGTTGTTCCTCAAAAATTCACAGTAGTTACCAATTCATTAGTAGATATGTCATAGTATTCAGTAACCACTTTGAATTATTCAGCGGCCACAGTGCCCATTCCATGCCAAATGAGGGTTAATTCATAGTGGTCATTAAACAATTAGTGGTTGCCCAAACATTCATAGTATACCATTAATTCAGAGGGACCAAAACAGAATAAAACTGAATAATTCATAGTATACACTAAAATGTAATAGTAAATGTAAACAATCCATATATATATAATTCCTGGTAAATGTTGAATAATTCATAGGGGACACTAAATACTTTACTGTAAATACTACATATTTTTTAATAGATGCTGAATAATTCATAGTGGATACGAAATAATTCCTAGTAAATGCTGAATAATTCATAGTAGTTTACAAAATACGTAGATGGATACTGTCGATGGTGCATAAATAAATAGTAGATGCTGCACAATTCATAGTGGATACTAAATAATTCATAGTAGATGTTAAAAAAATCATGTTGAATAATGAACAAAATTAAATCTCAAAAATGAGTCTAGGTTGATGTGGGCTTATGTTACTAAAACTGGATAGTATGCAGTGCTCACTACTTATTACAGTAGCATGCTGACTTTGCTGACGTGTGTGCTTTTAAAAATGGTGGATTTTTACTAAGCTAAAGTACTAGAAATGTTTTTTTTTAAGAAATGAGTACACTAAAGGTGCTACAAAGAGTTCTTTGGGCGATGGCCCTGAAGAATCATTTATGTAAAAGAGATGTGTGAAAAAAGAAAAGTGGATAAAAAAAATTAAATAAAGTAGATATATTTTTTCCTATGTAAAGGTTCTGTTTTACAAAAGGGTTTTTTATAGAACCAAAATTGGTTCCTCTGTGACATTGTTCAAAGAACCCTTTGTGTCGACATCATTTTTAAGAGTCTATACCTAACTAAACCCTCTGCACTGCATTATAGAACTGTTTTGTACAGTTCTGTTTTTAACTCACACACCCCACCTACTGATCATTCAAGGAAATGCCTAGTAATCAAAAAAAGGTATCAGGTCTCTAAATCTCCTCTGTCCTTCTACTACTGTCACCACCATATTAACCTTTGTAATGTAATTTACTGCATTATTATATTACACTGTATTTTTAACCCTCGACTGTAGGTTTTGACCTGATGGAGTACTTCAAGGTGAAGGACGTTTTGGGAGAGAGGGCTGAGCCAGGCCAGAGCTCCTACGTGAGACTAGGAACCATGCCCATTGTTCAACATACAGCGTGAGTGCAGAACTACTAACCATCATCCCAATGACCCAAACACAGCCCAGTGTCCATCAGTATCAGTAACAGTCCACCATCCAATATCTCTCTGTCCATTCTGTGAGCAACCTCTATCATGTGCTTCTATATACGTATATGGATGTATGTTTATAGGCTGTGTATACACACCAACTGGCTACTTTCATAGGTTTATATAGGTATATATCGGTCAGGACTGCTCTTGTCCAGATGGACGATGTGTCCAGATGGATGTCCATGGAAGTGTTTGTGGTTGTGTGTGGTACTGCTGTGTATCAGACACAGTGATGTTGCTAGGTTTGTTGCACCCATTGCTGGCACAGATATGCAAATGCACACACACAGCCCGTCTAGTCACTGTAGAGATACATTGCCAATAGAATAGAACTACCTGGAGCAGATAAACATGAACCTGTTGGCACTATGCCTAATGCCAGATGTGGCCTAGAGGGCTATAAAGTCCCCCCAGCTGTGAAGCAGTGGAAATAATTATGGTGCTCCATCCAATAAATTTGTGTTGAATGCAATCAAGTCCTCACAGCAGTGCTCATCCAGAATCTTGTAGAGACAGACTGTCCTCTGGACAGTAGAGACAGTTACCCCAACAAAATCAGGATACAGTCCTGATAGGAAGAAACAATGAATGAGCAGGTGTCCCAATACTTTTGTCCAGATAGTGTGTCTACTTGACATTAAAACCCTGTTTCTTCCACTCTGTTATAGGGATGTGTTCTCTAACGGCCTGCCAAACGCGTATTCCTTTGTTTCCACGTTCAAGTTCAGGAAGACTTCTCGAAGGGAGGACTGGTACTTGTGGCAGATCTATGACAAATACGGCATCCCTCAGGTGAGCAGCCTGCCCTCTGAAATAATAGCGAGATCACCTTTACCTTTAGCAGTGTCAGAGGTCATGAGGATGAGGATGTTGGGAGCAGTGCACTGTCTGCTACTGATTTAGCTATCAAATGAGTCATCATTACAGACCATCGGATGACCTGTATCTGGTGGCCTGTAATGCACGCAGTGTTTTTTACGCAGTGTTCACGTAGAGCTGAGTTTAGGGGCATTTTTACAGTAGAGCTTTTTTCCAGACCAAAGTCTGCATTGGTCCGCAAGTTCAGTACATTTGGTCATAGTGTGAAAGCTGCTTTGAAGCCTGGCAGCAGCCCAGAAAACTGATCCCTGGTCCTGAAGTTGGTGATCTGGGGTTTGCTTCAAGCGGACTCTGGTATGGTCTGCTGCAAGCGTGAACACGAAACAGAAAGCGCCGTTCTTCACCATTTCAGTGTTTGTATCCAAGGACAACAATAAGAAGTAATAAAAAGTAATAAACTGATGAACTTAGGCTTTACCACTTTGCAAAAATCACACAGAAAAATTATGTTTCTATGGTGCATAAGGAATTCTTCTGTTTTTAAAGCAACCCAGCGATAATGAGCCCTACTCCCAAAGGAGCCCAGAAATGGCCCTGGGTGTGGACTCATGCACAGTGTAAAAAAGCCCTAAATGAACTGCTGTTTAGTCACTTTAGTGCATTATTAGCCCAACCTCCACATCATTTAGTCATATGTACACACCATATATATATATGTGACATATTCATGCAAGCGATTGGAATAAATAATTTGTACTTACTGTAACACTTTATATTACAGTATTCCACTTGCAGTTACAGTACACAGTAAATATCTTTGTACAGATGCTTATGCTTATATATTTACAACATGGCAATGGCAGTTAGACTATCTTGTTTGAATAAATGACACAAGACCTTGTCATTCTGGTGACACTGACATGTTCATCTTCATTAGACATAAATACTTACTTTACAGATTGTTTTGGGAAATGTACTTATTGTTGTGGAAATGTTCATAATGATTCAAGAAATGCATCAAAGCCACTGAGAGAAACTGTAAGATATAAGAAACTGATGAGAATAATAAAAAGGTGCTTAACTGAGTCAGATTTGTAGCAGTTAAACCTATTAGCTTTTAACCCTTCAGTCATCTATAGTTTTACTGTTATTTTACTGTCCTAATTAAATCTATGGACATAAGCATGCACTTATTTATATAGTTAGTTATGTACATTATCCCATTTACACTGGCATTTACACAGTCCTGTCAGAATATTATGACCATCACTGGTTTGGACTGAACTCGGCCCATTATATCCCCACTTTCCATATAGGAGCACTGTGTAGTTCTATAACTCCAGACTGTATCCATCTGTTTCTCTGCATACTCCGTTAGCCTCCTTTCACCCTGTTCTTCAATGGTCAGGTCCCCACAGAATTGGTTATTTTCAGCACTGCAGTTTCACTGACATGGAGGTGGCATGTTCATATGTGTTGCACTGGTACGAGTGGATCAGACACAGCAGAACAGGGCTGTGCGCACAATAATAGCATCAAAATTAAAATCAAATTGTAAAAACAAAAATCATATAGAAGTTTCTAAGCTGTACCTTCAAGTTTGGGTTGAGCTACGTGTGTACCATTATTAATATAATTAATTAAAGTGGTTATTATCAGTCATAACAATGGGAACTTATACGTTGAAATCTATTAATCGCACAAGGAAACTGTTGGTTTAGGGGTTCTTAGGTTCAGGTGTTGCTTCTCAGTGCCTGTGGTCTTCACTGTATAGAGTGGTGTTGCCAGTTTCTCAGTTGGATCTAATCTTTTCCATCAGGTCTCTATTCGACTGGACGGTGAGAATAAAGCTGTGGAATACAACGCAGTGGGACTGACTAAAGATGCTGTTCGAGCAGTCTTCCGCAACCCTGAGGTGGACAACCTGTTTGACCGGAACTGGCACAAGATTGGCCTGGCTGTGGACGCCACGTCTGTGTCTCTGTTTCTGGACTGTAAACACATCCAGACCCTTCCCATTGAAGACCGAGAGGACATTGACATCAAGGGCAAAACTGTTATTGGCAAAAGGCTGTACGATAGTGTCCCCATTGACGTGAGTTGCTTATATAACTTCACATAGACTTTATAGTGTCGGTCCTCAGTTCAAGTTCACTTTCTTTATCACCAGTATTAGACCATTACACCTTTAGAAAATACCAGCTCCCCCTTTGTTTCCATTTTATGTTTCTAATCAAGTGGCTAATGAGTGTAACTACAAGGTAGGTGTTTCTGATAAATTGGCCAGTGAGTGGAAGTACAAGGTAGGGGTTTCTGATAAATTGGCCAGTGAGTAGAAGTACAAGGTAGGGGCCTCTAATCAAGTGGCTAATGAGTGAAACTATAAGGTAGGTGTTTCTGATAAAGTGGCCAGTGAGTGGAAGTACAAGGTAGGTTTTTCTAATAAAGTGGCCAGTGAGTGGAAGTACAGGGTAGGTGTTTCTAATAAAGTGGCCAGTGAGTGGAAGTACAAGGTAGGGGTTTCTGATAAAGTGGCCAGTGAGCAGAAGTACAAGGTAGGTGTTTCTGATAAAGTGGCCAGTGAGTAGAAGTACAAGGTAGGTGTTTCTGATAAAGTGGCCAGTGAGTAGAAGTACAAGGTAGGTGTTTTTGATAAAGTGGCGTGAGTCAGTGAGTAAATGCAAAAGAAAAAGGTGTTTCTAATAAAGTGGCAATGAGGAAATGTTTCGGGTGCAGTTATTTTGAGTTTTGTGTTCCCTCGCAGGGTGAGAGACATTGGAGGAATGAAGAGGAAGTGTTGCTTCAGGTTTAGACAGTGCTGACACAATCTGCTTCTGTCTGCCTGTGTCTGTGTGTGTGTGTGTGTGTGTGTGTGTGTGTATGAAACGCCTTCCTTCACAGTTTGACCTTCATCGGATGGTGATCTACTGTGACTCTAAGCTGGCTGAGCAAGAGACATGCTGTGACCTGCCTGGAGGCCCTGTAAGTGTCCATCTGTCTCTCTCTCTCTCTCTCTCGCTCTCTCTCTCTCTCTCTCTCTCTCTCTCTCTCTCTCTCACTTGCACTTTGTTTTAGATTCTATGAGTACATCTGCTACTTTGGCTGCCTATCACTTAGATAAGGACAATCCTAGCATATCAGCAAACTAACGGCTTCCATAAACTCCTGCTGTTCACTTTATGTCCTAAAGTATCCGTATGCCTCTTCTGATCACTTAAAGTCAATTCAGCTACTTTAGGTACACCCAGTACGGACAGTGGTGCTCAGTTGAAACACAGCCTTTATTATCTCCTTAGAAAAGCACTGACCAATTAGAAAGTTATACAAGTTAAACAGTGGACCTATGTACTCTGTAGTGACGGAACTGTACTGATGTTCTCATGAGGCTGAATGCAATCAAATCCTTCTCACAGCAATTTTTCAACATGTAGAATGCTGCATGTTATTGCAGTGAAGGTGGAGTGAAACCTCTTCCATTGAAGGAGCAGGTATCCACAGATGTTTAGATATGTAGGGCATTCACATCTGGCTCTGAGAACCTCACAACTTACTGGGCAGAAAGGCCTGGTCTGCAGCTAACATCTCCTAAGTGATGTTGGCTGGCACAGGCGTCTGTTAGCTGGTGTGGTGGAGCAGGGGACCCAGCGCTTTCCTCCAAGTATGTCGGCTGCCCGGCGATGCTGCATTGGTTCGAAAAGAGGCTGTGTCTGGGTTTACATGTATTGGGGGAGACATGTGTTAAGTCATTACCCTCCTAGCATTGGAAGCATTGCTAGTGCTGGAAGAGTTACGAATGGGTGGGTCAGTTGGCAGCACCAAAAAGGGGAAATTTTTCTGTTGGATTCTCTCATTTCTCACAGTAATGACGTCTCTCTGTCTTCTCAGTGTCCTCAGCAGTTGGTGACTGAGCGCCCCCCTATTGAGCTTGTGACCCCGACCCCGACCAGTACGGAGCAGAAAGGTGCAGTTCACGCAGTCAACTGCTCCTGCCCACCAGGGGAACAGGTAAGATCCGAAAAGGTCAAAAAGTCATAACCTAGTGCATGGTATTAATTCATGTATTGATTTATTCATTTATTTATCTTGCTAAGAGCATGTTTACAAACTTGTAACAAACTTGTACCACAGTTACAATTTCATATTCATCAAACTGGGTTCTTTCCAGGCCACATCGCAGCAGGAAATGAGTGCTTTCCACCTGCGCTCAGCTCTCACAGGCCTCGCTAATTCTAGTAGCTGGTGAGCTGAATCAGGGGCACTAAATGAGGAGTGCAGTGTTTTAGCCAGATGTTACACTGAGCTCTAAGTCTTCCAGTCTCTAATTTCTTCTAGTTACTTAAATCGTCAGAATTCGATTTATAGACCAAATCAGAATGTTTGTAAATGTACAGGCCTGCAGTACATCCAGGTGGATACCTGATGTACCAGCAGGTGATCCGTTTGTTTATGTAGCACTAAATATGATCAACTATGAGGAAGTAGATCAAACTCTTTTATTTAACTCCCTGCCAATGGAGGACCAAGTAGGAGGGAAATTAAAGAACCTGGTTCATCGATATCAACAACAGTGATGTGAGAAGCATCTATTTTGTCAAACTGAATATTTAGAAGTACACACTGTCTCTGTGTTTTATTATTTACTCACTAAATCACTGAAAATGTTCAATTTTACAATATTACAGTGAAATCCACCGAAATGCACCACAGAGCACCACTGAAAGTCATTCCTACCCGTGGCCGGCAAACTCTATGACGCCTTCCTCAATATGTGACACTATGGTTCATCTGTGCAATACTCAAATTATACTGTTCATATGTGCAATAAAAATGTGCAATAACTGAAACTGCTTTATACAGTATATATATATATATATATATATATATATATATATATATATATATATATATATATATACATTATTTACTATTTACTATTACAGTTACTGACACTTGCCACTTTATTATACTCATATAATTTATAGACAGGTCCATATTTTAATTAAAAAGAGTGTTTATACTTACACAAACGGTTGCCTCCTGGGATCAATAAAGTGTTTTTGATTCTGATTCAGATTCTGAAATAACTCTCAGAATTGGTGCAAAATCCTATTGTATCAATGCAGTTCTAACAACCTTATCCAGGAGTAGGTTTATTGTTATATTGTGTTGCTATTAGTTACAATTACTAGAAACCCACATGTAAAAAAACATTTATTTTATTTTTACTCTTTCCAGAATGTCCAGGCACTGTTACTTTATAGACATGTATTCAAACTTTGGAAGTTTTATACATGTATTTTATTGTTCATTTTTTGTTTATTTTGGTAAATCTGAATTTTCATGTTAAACGCAAGCATTGAACTGATCCATGAAAGGGGTGACCTGTCAGACCTTGACTCTGACCTATATATGCAAAACACACGGCGAGCCTCAATCTGACTTAATGCAAAAACTGATTGAAGTAAAGCAAGCATACAGTTCTGATATTTTACACTCATCAAAGTTATGTGCATGAACAACAGCACTGTAATTACATGTGCTGCAACTCTGATGATGAAAATACTACAGATGTATGGTTGGATGTCAGTTTTTCACTGCCACTTTCTCTTTCACTGCAGTGTTTTTCTCCACTCAACTTTTCCTGTCCTCTGTTTCTTGGCCTTGTTGCCATTCATCTCTCTCTCTCTCTGTCGCCATCTTTCTCTCTTTCTATTATTGTCCACAGGGCGAGACAGGCTTGCCTGGCGTTCAAGGTCCTAAGGGTGAAAAGGTCATAAACTATACACCTCAATTCAGCCACTGATCATTTAAAGTTTCGACTTTTAAGAAATGTTCTGTGTGTCTCGTGACTGCTGAGTGTTTCCTCAACAATGTACTGTAAACTGTACGTCCACAGGGAGACCCCGGCCTTAAAGGCGATGCCGGACCGCAAGGACTGAAAGGACAGAAAGGAGAAACTGTACGAAAAAAATGGTTTCTTACTAATTCAGTACTTTTGCACCAGTAAATATGTAGAAGCAAGGTTACAGTCAGTAATACTGAAAGAGCGGGGGTCTCAAACTCCAAAACTGACTTCTCTTGTGTCTAAGCCGCCATCACACTAGACATATGCAGCTGGTGGAAAACTGATAATAGGGAAACAACAGGGATATTGTGGTAGATAGCTCTGCAAGCTCTCACCTATTGTATCTGTCACTTAAAAACCTAGTATCTCTAAAATGGCAACTTCACAGGAGATGGGGTAAAACCTTCTTAACTTTCAATGGAAGTCAGTGGAAAAGATTGTAGTCCAGGTCATTTTGGAGCATTTCCATTTTCCATTTAAAAAACAACTGCCAAAATGGATCATATGCATGATGGCAGCAATATGGACAGTAATATGTCAATAAGATCACTTATATGTGATTTTTGTGATTTTTTTCTGCTCCAACACTCGTCATTTAGAGATCAAAAAGGTTCTGATAGTGATTTGAGAAGGTGGTGCTGATTTGCAAAACACAAAATATGCAGTGTTTGGGATTGAGAAAGACATAACTACTGCATCCAGCCGGAGAATGAATCACTGCAGGGCTAGTCAGTTTTAGTCTTTTTTAATTAATTAATTTGAATTAATATTAAGAGATGAGGGTGTGAACAAATGCAGCAGAAGAGATCAAGTATTTAAAAAATATTTGGATGTAATTGTATGTAAAATTTAAATATATGTAATTAATTAGAAATGTCATTTTCTTGTGAGGAAAAATTAGAAGCCTGTCTCAGTTATTACTATGTAAAATATCTAACATTGTAATGTCTTATTGAAACCTCAGACGTTTAGGCTAGTTTGAGTGGCATCACCATGGCCAGATCAAAAGGACTACAGCATCCAGCATCCAGGCCTCAGGAGGTGGAGAGTGAACCGCTGCAGGCCTAGTCACAGTCTTTGAGTTCTCCAGAGAAAGCCAGGCCGTGTAACTTTAATATGACTTTGAATTGTGGCTGAGAGGGTTTCTCCTCATTCTGCCCTTTCGCCCATGCTTTCATCAGGCTCGGTAGTTAAGCCTTTAATGCTTCCGCTTTGTCATGGGCTGATCTAAATGCCATCTGATAGCTCGGATTCCCTTCACGGACAAGCCGGCGTTAATGAGCAGGCGCTTCAGACAGAGGGCCTCCGGATAGACACCCCAGACGGACTGAATATCCGAGCACTGGCAATCTCTCCCCTCGTCACAGACGTTCAGTTAATTGCATTTATGTTAATTGCAGGTGTGTTGAACAGAGCCGACCACATATGCATACATTTGCATATGCAGATCATTTCAGGCTTTTTGAATGTCAATGTTTTTGTTTTAGTAAATTAATAATTTATCCAGTGTTGGATCATTATTTTACGGATGCACTTTAGGAATTTATTCATCTATTGATGTTTCATTTTTTCTTTCATTTTTTTGTGACTTTGTGATCCCTGCTCTACAGTATCAAGATTATTCAGTAGTCACATTTAGGCTGTTGCAATCTCACTATATCTCACTATATATATATATATATATATATATATATATATATATATATAAAGTTATATATATGAAGTTGGTAGGGTAGCAAGTAAGCTTTCTTCTGAGCTCAGTTAGCTTGGTGGCTCCAAACTAAAGCAAACATTAGACACTAATCATGTCTTGGCTGTTCGACTCTATTTGAGGTAAATCAGATTTTTAACCAGTCACCTTCAGTTTCAACCAGTTTGAAAGCTCTGAGTTCACCAGAAATAACCCATGAAGTCCATCAGATGATTCCTATCTAAAGATACAGGACAGTTCTCTCAGAGCTGGAATTCTCCTTTTTCATCTGTGCTGCTTCTCTCTCTCTTCCTCTCTCTCGCCTCGAGAATAATCGGTCCGTGTTGATGGATTATTTGCAGGGCAGGGCGGTCTCTATCAAAGGAGATAGAGGTGAGAAGGTAAGATCATGGATTTACCAGCCAAACTCCTCAGCCTGGCCTAAACATGGCATGGGAATGCAGTGTCATGTGTAGTCTCTGTGTGTTTGTGTCTCTGTTGTTTTTGTGTGTTGGACTTGAAACTGTTAGAATGTATATTCGCATGTGGCAAAGCCAGTGGAGATCAGGGAAGGATTTTTAGATAGCATGTCTTTTACAGCCCCATGAAAACCTTTGTCTTTTTTTAATATATTTAATAAACTTCTGGACATCTGATGTTCCTTTGATCAATGTTAAGAGATAGGAGTAATATAACTAAATGTAAAACTGAAGAAATATTTCATATGTTATTAATTAGATTAGATATGTAATTCATGTAATTTTCTTATGAGTAATACACAAATTAGGACCCTGTCTGAGCTATTGCTATGTAAAATATCTACAGTTAGAATCAGGTGCAGCCCATTAGCTGCTGAAGAGCAGATAATTAGAATGTGGTTAGAGTGGATTATGGAGGAGCCTGTTTTATTTAAACCTCAGACATTTAGTTTGGTTTGCTCTCAATGGTTGAAGTGAGTGGTGAAGATCACCATGGCCAGATCCAAAGAGCTCTCTAAGCCCTTCAGAGGGAAGGTTGTAGACATAGATGAGTCTGGGATTTAAAAAGATCTCAGAACTTTTAGAAATCGGCCGTTCCACTGTCCACTAAATCATTTACAGGTGCAACAACTGCCAACACTGACAGGTCAGGCCGTCCTAGCAAGTTTAGTCCAAGAGCAAACCACAAGATGTGAAAAGACGTCTCCAGCAATTCTCAAAAAGCAGGTAGCTCTCATGACTGTTGGTGTCAAAGTACAGCATCATCAGCATCTACCATCAGGAAAAGACTGTAGAAGTTTGATTTTCATGAGAGGCGTAAAGGTAAAAAAAGAAAACACCTTGACAAAAACCAGGACCGGGTTTTTATTATAGGGTGAGGAATATAGAAGTCACTATATGTGGCAGTATAATCACAGTATAGTATCTTGTCCATAGCAGCCCGTAATATCATGTACCTAAAGATAAAGCGCCTGGTTAACAGACCATGAATAGCCCTGTTTTTGTTCCTAATGGAGATTTACAGTCAGTGGAGATGCAGTTTTATGTGCATGTCTATATAAGTGTGTGCAGTGGATTAGCTTTCACCATGCTTCACTGGTCACTCTGATAGTTTTGGCCTAGAGGGGAAACTGTAAAGTATGTAGTAAATCAGCTCCACACACTCTCTATGTTTTAGCATGCCGGGAGCGAGTGTGTTCCAGACCAGCTACTGTGTTACACTGGCGGAGGGAACGAAAAAAGACTTCATATTTTAGATGCCAGAATTATGGGTGTACTGACCACAATGGTGCTCGGGCTGAGAACCGAACTGCCACCCACGCCAAGGAACACACAAACACACAGCACTGCTGAGGAGAAATAGGAGCAGTTGGTTTAACATCTGTCTCAGATTAATCAGACCTAGCCTGTACCACTCATACAGACTGAGAAATGATTCAAGTTGAGTGGAGAATAAGTGTAACATTGCTATAGATCCCTACCAAGTCTCATATTCCCTATAATATTGCACCATATAAGGGTCTAGTGTAGTAAGTAGGGGGTAAGGGGTTATTCCTGTTGCTTATCATGATGATCTGCATAGTGTAGCAGTACAGGTAGTAGTAATTAGGGAACATTCATATTCCTAATAATAGTGCTCTTCATAGTGCCAGGGACTGTCTTTGCTCTTTATAATGGTGCTCTACATATTGATACATTGTTAGAAATATTTATTAGTGTGCAAAAGGGGCATTTCTGTAAGAAATAGATATTAGAGTGCAAAGAAGTAAAGTGGGCCTGTCTGTTCACTATAATGGTGTTCTACATAGTGAACAGTGTAGATAATATTGACAACAGACCAAAAAATAGTAATAAAGAGACAAGGGATAGTTTCTGTTCTTTATAATAGTGTTCATCAATGTAAGAAATAATTGTTAGTGGGCAGGGGGCATTTCTGTTAATATATATATATATATATATATATATATATATATATATATATATATATATATATATATATATATATATATATATATATATATATATATAACTATAATAGTGTTCTATACTGTTTAGGGAATAGTAATTAGGGACTGCTTATTATTCCTACAGCGGTGTGCTATATAGTGCTCTAGTGTAGAGAATAATGAGTAGGACCATTTCTGTCACCTATAATAATTTTGTATACAGTGCTCCACTGTAAGAAATAGGGTTTGGGGGCAAGGGCCTTTTCCCATTCACTATAGTATAGTATAGTGCTTTACAAAGTGCTTCAATATAAGGAACAGTGTTTAGGGACCATTTCTGTTGACTGTAATAGTGTTCTATATAGGGTTCCTGGTTTTCCACTGTGGAGAATAATAATTAGGGGCCATTTCCAACACAGACATGGAATATTGGGTCAGGTGTGGTGGACTAGACTTTGAGCTTGTTTGGAAGATGACTGCCAGTGACTGTTGTTTTAATATATGCAGTTCTGTGTCCCAGATTTCAACCCTAGTGAAATGAGTTTTTTATGTTTTAGTTATAACCTGGTGAGCATTTTGAGACTTCCGTGCTTTGTCCATTTTTGGACATGGGCAGATGCCCACAGCTGGAAAAAATGTCCAGTGTGCATGCAGAATCACTTAGTGGTATTTCCTGAGAGGGAAAGCTCAGCATCCTGTCCAGTCCAGGCTAGTTTTCTAACTGTGTCATTTCTGAGCCATGTAGTTCACATTGTATGGATGTCTTAGGTGTGTGCGTGTGTGTGTGTGTGTGAATGAATGTATCTCCAGTCTGTTTGTTGTGTCTGTTCTCATATGAATAAAAACAGGCCGATGGTTATTATTCTGAGGGGTTTGCTGGTCAAACTGCATGAAGCCACAAACGCATGTGTGTTTGAGGTGCTTTTCTATGTTCTTTTCTCTGTTTTTTAAAGAAATGCTTCACCACAAAAATGCTAGAGTGGCTAATAAGTAGTGAATGCTAATAGGGGACTGGCTTCTAGAACATTTAATCCATTACTAGCATTCTGGTGTGAAGTAGTTCTTGAATACTGTCTGTTTGCCTGTGCCTGTCCGTGTGTTTCATGTGTTGTCGTGTGTTTTACCAAATATTTTTGTACCAACCATTTATCACACTCCACATGTGAATTATGTTTGTTCTGTGTTTTTTGTCACAGGAAGACAATATGGTTTTGTGTGATTTGTATGATTTAATGTGAGAAAGTCAAACCAGATAATATCGGACTGGTTTCCCATATCCAGGCTTGCGCTAGTCAGCAATTCCAGCAAAAGTTCCTTCTTTGTCCACAGGGGGACAGTGGTGAGCAAGGTCAACCTGGGTCCACAGGTGACAAAGGGGCGAGAGTAAGAATCACCTGCAAACATTATTCAACCACACATGGGAATGTTTTTATAACCACTTAATGATCACTTGATGAGGAGAACTTCGTAGTTAGCTGGACGCAGTTACTGTTCAGTAACCTCCTCCTTTTAACATTTGTCTCAAACTTGCTTGATATTAGAAAACCTTATAAATAATAGCTCACGTTATAAAGTTATACACTAAGATATTTTTCAAGCTTATTTCATTTGTCAGATTATGATTGCCGTTACGTTTAGCCTGGACGATTATGATAAAACAATGATTTACATTTTTTAATTTGTATCCAGTTTTTGTATCAACATTTTGTACATTTAGAATAGGGAGTCCCACAGGGTTCTAATTTAGGGCCTCTGAAATTGATGTAAAGTCTGAGAGTATTACATTTACGGCATTTAGCTGACACTCTTATCCAGAGCGACTTACAAGGTTACTCATGTGACAGATGTGGGCCAATGTAGTGTTAGAAGTCTTGCCCAAGGACTCTTATTGGTGTAGCACAGCATAGTCACCCAGACCGGGAATCGAACCCCAGTCTCCCACATGGTGTGGTAGCTCACTGGCAGGTAGTGGTGTTATCTGTTGCGCCACACCAACCACACAGTAATACACAGTAATACAGTAATAAGAGTGAAGAAGTTAAATGTGGGAATACAGGGTTTAAGGAGTTAACATATACTAGTCTGGAAATTTAAACAACAGTAAAATCATAGGCAGGACTTGTGATGTGAGTGTGTAGTTCAGTGAGTGTGTGGTCCTGTTCTGTACATATTAGTTAATGTTCTAAACTGCAACTCTTTAGGGGTCTGATGGCTTGCCAGGGCTTGCAGGCAAACATGGAGACAAAGGCCAACAAGTGAGTAAACTCATACTTAGCATTAAATCATTTGTTTATGCATGTTCATATTCAAAGTACATGCATATTTCAAAACAATCATATGAATTATAATACATTTATAATACTAATATAATACTGTTTGTGTTATTTGTTACAGGGTGAACAGGGGCTTCCTGGAGCTGCTGGTGAACCTGGTTCAGTGGGACCACAGGTGAGACTGATTCAACACTAATACAAACTGTACCAAACAGGTGTAAAGCCCCCCCAGTGGAACTGTGTTCTCTGGAATGATGATGCCCCATCCAATGTGTTGGGGAGTTGGGATGAGGTGGGGTGGCCTAGTAGAAGAATCTAGTAGAAAGCCTTTCGGAAAGATTAGGTATAAATATTTCAGAAAAAACAATGAGTGAGCAGGTGTCCCAATATTTTTGTATTTGTTTTCATATATAAATATAGATGAATAGATTTGCAGGGTGCAGTATATTTACAGCCTGTTGTAATTATACAGAATAAATGTGTATTCAGATTGTGTATGTGTTTGAGAGCTCTTATTAATGCCTTTTCCCAATCAGTCTCTTGGACATCTTCTCTAGCCTCCATGCCTCTAGAGTATCAGCTGTACACTCTTTAACATGTGGTGTCAAAATCATGTGTGCAAAATTAGGCTTCACCTCGTTAGGTTTTGAAGTTTGAGGTATTTAGGATGTGATATTGGTTGTTTTAAAAATATATAATTGCAAATATTTAAAGCAAAAGTTTTTTGTCCATTTATGATAGGTCTGACACAGTTAATAGAAAGTTTATATAATTTATGTAAAGGTCCTCTGTACCATCCATAGTTTGATTTTGCTGTTTTTCTCTTGTAGGGTGTACAAGGTGACCAAGGACTCCCTGGTGTTCCTGGAGCTAAAGGTGTTTCTGTAAGTAAACACTGTGTCATGTTAATGACTAGTGTAACTCCAGCCACAGTTTACTGTTTCCCTCATTCTGACACGACTAATTGTACTTACAGTACCAGTCAAAAGTTTTGAAACACCCCAGTTTTTATTTTCAGTAGTCCACTGGCCCAGGCAAGTCTGCTATTCTTACTGAACCATCTTAGCACTGACTTTCTTAATGTCACTAAACCTGGCTCCTCCAAGTCTTCTCCTCACATCTGAAACTGAGGCCTGGTCCAGTGTTAAGCTCACCTACAGGGTGTCATGTGAGGCGTCTATCATACAATCTATTGGCTCTCAGGAACTTCTGGTGCTGTTGTGGATTTGAGTCTGACAGACCTCTTCCTGTACCAGACCTCTTCAGTAGTCTTCTTCAGTCTTTTTCTGAGAGCCCCTACACTGTCATTTTCAGAGCTTTATTTCTGTCCATTGCTACAAACTAGCTGTAAGCTGTTGACTTATAGCATGTTCCATAAAAAGGATCATTTTCCACAGTTTGCATTATTTTTCATGGGTTTTCCCCTCAAAAGCCCTGACAGTTTACTGCTTAGCCTTGTACCATTTGAGGTGTCTAGTTTCCGCATCATTCCAGGTTATTCACAGAACTGAAGTGCTGAAATGTCAGTAAAACGAGAACAAATGGGTGTGGTTTAAAACTTTTGACCAGTAGTGTACACATAGATTAGCAAACTACCTTTGGTTTTATTAAAGACTGGACAATACTGCATTCGATTCCTATCATGATTAATTAAGTTAATTAAGGAAGCATATGCCTCTCTAATCAATGATAATTTAATATATATACTCTGTGTGTGTGTCTGTGTGTTACCAGGGCGATTCTGGCAAAAAGGGAGAAAAAGGAACACCAGGAGCGAGGGTAAGAACTGATTCTCATCAGTTATTAGGAAACAAATCCAAACGGACAAATCAGAACAAGCAAGCCATCAAAACATCATCATGATTAAAATATGTGTGTGTGTGTGTGTGTGTGTGTGTGTGTGTGTGTGTGTGTGTGTGCGGGTGTGCATGTCTGAGTGAGCATGCATGTGTGTTCCTGTGTGTATATACTGAGGTAGACTGATGGCTCAAACAGATGTCTCAGTGTTGATGAAGTCTCCATATTTCCGTTTTCCTGTGAGGTAGACGTGGGGGCGTACTGTGCGTGAGCTGATCTCTGGTCAGCTGATGCTCAGCTCCCTTACAACTCCATTACCCTTTAGCTTCAGTCCTGGTCCGATAAAATATTTTTTCTGAGTCATCTCAAAGCTAATTCCAGTTCCAGAGACCCAAATCAACAGTGCAAAACTAGAACAAGAAAGAACGGAATTCCAGTCAACAGTTTTATAATCCTAGCTGACATTGTAAGACTCGTCTGCGACCCTGCTCAATCAGACTAAACTCTTCCAACATCAGTAAATTCTTAGTCAGCTGTGAAACCTATGACCGTATTTCAGTTGACAATAAAGGCATGTTCTAGGATCACTGTTGACACGTTTTCATTGTTCACAGGGATTCTAGAATAAGAGTAAAGGCCAGACAGCAGTTTTAGAATCCCTGTCAACAGTACTAGGGTTGCTACCTGCTATCAGCAGCCGGAGCCAGAGAGAGCACAATTGGCCTTGCTCTCTTTGGGGTGGGTAGCTGGTGCTATTCCCCCAACTTACTTCAGTGTGATGCTGTCCAGCATGGACATCTGATAGCCGATGCATCAGAACTGGATATCCAAGTCCCAAGTCCCAGTTAACCCCTTGACGCAAGTCCCAGTTAACCCCTTGACACAAAAAGGCTTGACACACACTAAGGTGTATTACTCAGTAACTACTATGACGTTAACTACAAGGGGTTAACAATAAGAGTCCTAGACAATAAGAGTCCTTGAATCCTAGAACACTTTTCTACTGTTGACAGGGACAAGACAAAGAACAAGACAAAGGCAGGACAAAAGTTTTGGAATCACTGTCAACAGACTTCTTTGAAATCCTTGTCAATAATACAAATATGTTCTAGAGATCCTCCCAATAATGAGAAAGGACAGTAAATTATGGTTGAAAATTGTGGAAATGTTCTATTCAAATGCTGAAACATTAGTGGATTGAGTTTCATTTCCATTGAATGCAGAGCAGGACTGGTGCAGAGCTGACAATTAAGCTTGATTAGAATGATAACAATGATCTGAGCTTAAACAAATGGAAATGATTGAGAACGAAAGAACAGATCAGTGGTGCTTGACATTTTAGCATGTGTCAAGTGCACTCCCCCTGAGGGACACTTATTGTTCGGACTGGAATGGCCTCATGTGCTCAGGATGTAATTTGCAAACAGGGAAGGCCAAAGTGGAGGCTCAGCTGTCACTTACTGCAGAATTATAAATGCTGCAATTAGTTAAAGGTTAAGGGAAACCTCTTATAGCTCTGTGAGTAAGTCTACATTTACACAGAGAGCCCTGATTAAACTCTTATT
Source organism: Salminus brasiliensis (assembly GCF_030463535.1). NCBI lineage: Eukaryota > Metazoa > Chordata > Actinopteri > Characiformes > Bryconidae > Salminus > Salminus brasiliensis. Next base: position 8,405,021 of record NC_132879.1, read on the forward strand.
CTTGTTGGAATTGCTTTCTAATGGTGTTATTCACTTCTTCAAGGTAGTATACTGATGTGTGCCTGTGCTTGAATCTGCGACTTTCTGCCCGTCTGGTATTTCCCTCACACTCTTGACCTTGCCTATGCAAGCAGCACTGAAGCAGCAGGGTCCCCCATGCTGCAAAAGCAGATGGATGGCCATGTTTTTGTAAGGGTTTCAGAGATGGTCATGTTACAACCATCATGCTGGTCAACCTGTCTGCTTTAGGAAGGTAGAGAGGAACCTGGAGAAACAGTTAGTCTGGAGCTCTGATTAAGGGGCTAACACACACACACACACTAACACAGATGGAGAATTTGTGTACATGGCTAGGTTGTAGGCTTAGGTCTTAAATCACTGCCAGTGTTGGGTAAGGATAATACAATACAGAAGTGTTCTAGAATCACAGTTGCTATGACAGCAGTGTTCTGGAAACCCAGTCTACATTATAAATGTGTTCTAGAATGCCAGTCTGCATGATAAATGTGTTCTAGAATGCCAGTCTGCATGATAAATGTGTTCTAGAATGCCAGTCCTCATGATAAATGTATTCTAGAATGCCAGTCCTCATGATAAATGTGTTCTAGAATGCCAGTCCTCATGATAAATGTATTCTAGAATGCCAGTCCGCATGATAAATGTGTTCTAGAATGCCAGTCCTCATGATAAATGTATTCTAGAATGCCAGTCCTCATGATAAATGTGTTCTAGAATGCCAGTCCGCATGATAAATGTGTTCTAGAATGCCAGTCTGCATGAGAAATGTGTTCTAGAATGCCAGTCTGCATGAGAAATGTGTTCTAGAATGCCAGGCCAGTGTAAAAGCACCCTTGGTGTTTACTCTGCACCAGACCTAGCTAATCAGCTAATTAACAAGTGCTCCTATTAACAATAGAAGATGAAAAAGAACTGGAGTAGAAATGAGCGGCGTGAGCACATGAGGACAATTAAATCTGTCACGGATGCACACTGATGACTTAATTGTTGCACAGCGAGCACGTTCATTTAGCAAATAGAGTACTGTGAAGCCGGTATACCAGTAGCTGGTATGATATCAACCAAACCATTAAGTAATTAGCTGTCCAGCTTAGTTAAGTCAGAGATTTCATCAGTGCAGTTGAGTGTTTAGGTGGTGTTGCAAGCAATGCACAGATACTCTCTAGTTCTTAAATATAATAAAGTATGGTGAATTAACACATTCCTGTAGCATGTCCTTTACTGTCTTCTCTGAATTGCCTGAAAACTGTGTTTTAGGGGGAGCCAGGTTTGGATGGCGTTCCTGGACTTCCAGGGAAAGACGTGAGTGTTCAGTGCACCACTTAGTTTTTTAGCTACATTTTTATTTATTGTAAAACATTTGTTGATCTGATTTTGCGTTGTCTTGTGACCCTTCATGACAGGGTCTGAGAGGTCTTGCTGGTGTACCTGGTCCTAATGGAGTAAAAGGAGAAAGGGTATGAACAGCACAAGCTGTCTTGACAGTGTTTTTTTTGTTTTCCTGCAGCAGGTCTAACACACTAATATAATAGCTGTTACTACTCCAGAGAATCCTATTCTATTGGCATTACTTCTCGACAGGGACTGTTGACGCTGTGTGTGTGTGTGTGTGAATCTTAAAGTAGCTGAAACCATGCATTTGACAAGGTGCCCACAAACATTTGGACATGTAGTATCGCATCTACCTGGCAGCATGATGCCATAGCATGGCTGACCCTGTGCTTTCAAAGCTGGGGTATGTGAAGATATGCGAATGTCGTTACACTGTACTGTGGAAGTATAAGTGACAGTAGAGGCACAGATCCTTGTCCTTAAGCGCAGTTATGACATAACTTAATTTTGGGAGAAGGGTCATGCCCAAACTTCTCATCCTCATTTCCTGTGCCCTGTATATCCTCCGCTTTTTACTTTAACTTTGTGACAAACAACTTTGCACCCACCTCCGCCTCATCCCCTTCCTTTTCCTACAAGGCTCTGCAAGCTACTGGGGACTCCCACCCTGAAGTCTAGCCCAAATTTCTACTGAGTTCGCCTCCCTGTTTCAGCCTCCCTGTTTCAGCCTCCCTGTTTACACCTCCCTGTTTCAGCCTCCCTGTTTCAGCCTCCCTGTTTACGCCTCCCTGTTTCAGTCTCCCAGTTTACGCCTTCCTGTTTCAGTCTCCCTGTTTACGCCTCCCTGTTTCAGTCTCCCTGTTTACGCCTCCCTGTTTCAGTCTCCCTGTTTACGCCTTCCTGTTTCAGCCTCCCTGTTTACACCTCCCTGTTTCAGCCTCCCTGTTTACACCTCCCTGTTCCAGCCTCCCTGTTTCAGCCTCCCTGTTTACGCCTCCCTGTTTCAGTCTCCCTGTTTACACCTTCCTGTTTCAGCCTCCCTGTTTCAGCCTCCCTGTTTCAGTCTCCCTGTTTCAGCCTCCCTGTTTCAGTCTCCCTGTTTACGCCTTCCTGTTTCAGCCTCCCTGTTTCAGCCTCCCTGTTTCAGTCTCCCTGTTTACGCCTCCCTGTTTCAGCCTCCCTGTTTCAGCCTCCCTGTTTACACCTCCCTGTTTCAGCCTCCCTTTTTCAGCATCCCTGTTTACGCCTCCCTGTTTCAGCCTCCCTGTTTCAGCCTCCCTGTTTCAGCCTCCCTGTTTTCGCCTCCTTGTTTCCGCCTCCCAGTTTCCGCCTCCTTGTTTCAGCCTCCCTGTTTCAGCCTCCCTGTTTACACCTCCCTATTTACGCCTTCATACTAGCAAAAGTGCTGCGACTCTCATGTCTGTCTGCAAAGGTTCTTATATGTCTGGCTCTAATGCCATGAATACACAGATTGTGTTACCTATCTCACTCATTAGTACTCTTCCCATTTCACATATAATGCTCCAATACTGGGAGGGTGAGTACTGACACAGGTGTAACCAGCCACCTCCTCCTTTTTAACTACCTGGAGGAAAGCATCAGGTACCCAGCTCTGATGCGTCAGCTGGCAGATACCTGTGCTGGCCAATGTCAGCATGTGGGGAGAGAGAGAGAAAGAGAGAGATCTGCCGACCTGGAGAGATGGGCAAGGCCAATTGTGCTCTCTTGGCTTCTGACTGCTGATGGCAAAGCAGCATGGACCCAGGATTTGAACCAGCAATCCTTGGGTCAGAGAGGCAGCACCTTAGATTGTGTGCCCTTCACATAATTACTAGATCGATTCATGAGTGATGAGTGACCTGCTGGTTGTATCTGAGTGTACAGGGTGTGTGTGTGTGTGTGTTTTATACAGCTCAGAACAGAACCTGTATTAACCTTCCCCTCGCGTCGCATCTGTCTCTGAAGCCAGTATTATACACATTTAGAATGACCTGCTTTATTTTCATGTACGGAGGCATGGAGGTGCCTTATCTACAGTGTTCCCCAATGTTGACTCTGTAAGCTCTATTATGTGCATTGTGTGAATAATGAGACACATTGTCCTTTGCATTTGTCCGGCAGGGAGAGAGAGGTCCTGCTGGACTGCCTGGAGATGCGGTGAGTGACTTCTTAGCAGTTTCAGAACAGTATGGGAGTCTTTTATTCCCAGCCATAGTTGCCTTTTCCCACTCTGTGTGAAAGAGCCGACACCTGGCATCAGAAAGAGAATCACAGCAGAACCTGATTTGACTTTTCCAGGAGGTACAGGAGGTGCAATATGTCAATATAAATTCTAATAAGATACAGACCATCTTATTACAATATATATTGACACTTATAGCAAAGTTATTGAGATGTTGGTAAAAAGAACACAGGTACAAGGACACAGATTGGGTTGCTGAGCTTCTCTGTGAACTTCAGATACTGTATGGATTTGTTCCACAGCTCCACCAGCAGCTCACCTGATTGACTTTAATGAAGTACTGATTAGATAAACTAGAGTTGGATGGAAACTGGGAACACCGGCCTTCCTCCAGGAGAGCAATACACTGACATACACAAGTATCAAGGCTATATTTGAACAGGAGGTGCTACAGTCACGGGTTAAATCCTCTCTATACAGTGTGCTATATCTGTACAGAAATAAGAGTTTTCATGTTAAGCATTAACATTTTATAAATTGTGGCATTAAGTGGGGGAAAGGAACATTCCTGAAGCCCCTCCCCCCAATCTAACATCCTGTAAATTCCGTCACAGTCCATCACAACAAAGTCTGCTTAACTGTCCCCCAACCCATCACCTCCCTTTAACCATGTCACCTATCATTCCTGGATCCACATATCAGAGAGGGGCTGACTTTTTACCCAGCAAACCCAAACTCCAGCCCAAAACTCATGAATGAGTTCTTGCCTCTCTTTTATAGTCTTGGCATGGTCCAAACTAGCAAATAATAACTTATCATATTAGCTGTAGTTTTGAATTGTACTGCAGACATGCACACAGTTTATATATAGCACAGGTGCAGTTATCCATGTGACCACTGAGAAGACTCCTTGCTTTAGAAAATCGGGTCCAGTGAGGGATGCTCCATAGGTGCCAGGTTGTTGTCTTTAAGGTTCTCACTCTTAATAAGAAAATATGTTTCAACATTTGGCATCATATTTAATAATGTATTTATATTTATTTATTTATTAATCATATAGGCTTGTTCTGTACTGGAGAACTGTCCTGAGTGTGGAAACTATACAACGCCCTGATGGGTTTCATTCCTCGGGCTGGACCATGTAACCTCTCTTCACAAGTCATCTAGTGGTCATTTGGCCAGCGGATTGATTTTTATGTGTTTTTTATTTATTGGTTTAAAACTGGCACCGCAAGTGAATGCAGAAACAACAGTGAGGCGCTGTGTTCTTAATACAGAAAAGTGGATTGAACAGCAGAACCGGCAGCAACCCGCGGGTCCTCAGAAAGTGGTTAATCTTGTAACTGGGAAATGGTTGTAGTGAGGAAGTCCGGTCTGACAGCATGGCAGTGCTGTCACTGTAAGATCTAGTTCAGTTTCTATCAGATTCAATTTAAATGCTAAATTAAACGATTTGAACCTGCCCTTCCATCAGCTTTGTGACTTTAATCTAAACACTGTAAGGTCTCATGACGCCTCACTGCAGCTTTTCTCCTTACAGCAACACCAGCTTCCATGAATAACATTACTGTCACATGATTACCTGCCACTATTGCAGTCATATTACTGATTGGATGTCATGTATTTGTCCTTGTCTTCTGTTAGGTCCAGCTGGCAGGCCTGAAGGGAGAAGTTGTGAGTATTTCTACTGATCGAGTTTAATAGATCAGAAAAGATAATGTGAAGAAATGTTAGTTTAACTATTAACAGACCAATTTAGAATGTCCCATTCTGAAGAAAGTAGTTGAGATCTTGTAAGATTATATATATATATATATATATATATATATATATATATATATATATATATATATATATATATATATATATACAAACAATACTATATATAGTGTATATATATATATATGGCTAGTATATACAATGGGGAAAAAAGTATCTAGTTAGTCACCAATTGTGCAAGTTCTCCCACTTAAAAAGATGAGAGAGGCCTGTAATTGACATCATAGGTGGACCTCAACTATGAGAGACAAAATGAGAAAAACAAATCAGAAAATCACATTATCTGATTTTTAAAGAATTTATTTGCAAATAATGGTGGAAAATAAGTATTTGGTCAATAACAAAAGTTCATCTCAATACTTTGTTATATATCCTTTGTTGGCAATGACAGAGGTCAAACGTTTTCTGTAAGTCTTCACAAGGTTGGCACACACCGTTGCTGGTATGTTGGCCCATTCCTCCATGCAGATCTCCTCTAGAGCAGTGATGTTTTGGGGCTGTCGGTGGGCAACACAGACTTTCAACTCCCTCCAAAGGTTTTCTATGGGGTTGAGTTCTGGAGACTGGCTAGACCACTCCAGGACCATGAAATGCTTCTTACGAAGCCATTCCTTGTGCTTGATCATTGTCATGCTGAAAGACCCAGCCACGTTTCATCTTCAATGCCCTTGCTGATGGAAGGAGGTTTGCACTCAAAATCTCACAATACATGGCCCCATTAATTCTTTCATGTACACGGACCAGTCGTCCTAGTCCATTTGCAGAGAAACAGCCCCAAAGCATGATGTTGCCACCCCCATGCTTCACAGTTGGTACGGTGTTCTTTGGATGCAACTCAGCATTCACTCTCCCCAAACACAACGAGTTGTGTTTGTACCAAACAGTTCTACTTTGGTTTCATCTGATCATAAGACATTCTCCCAATACTCTTCCAGAACATCCAAATGCTCTCTAGCAAACTTCAGACGCACCCGGAAATGTACTGGCTTAAGCAGGGGAACACGTCTGGCACTGCAAGATCTGAGTCCCTTTTGCTCACCGTTCTTGTGATCATTTTGACCCCACGGGCTGAGATCTTGCGTGGAGCCCCTGATCGAGGGAGATTAGCGTTGGTCTTGTAGGTCTCCCATTTTCTGATTATTGATCCCACAGTAGATTTCTTTACACCAAGCTGCTTGCCTATTGTAGATTCAGTCTTCCCAGCCTGATGCAGGTCTACAATTTTGTTTTTGGTGTCCTTCGACAGCTCTTTGGTCTTCACTATAGTGGGGTTTGGAGTGTGACTGTTTGAGGTTGTGGGCAGGTGTCTTTTATACTGTTAACGAGTTCAAACAGGTGCCATTAATACAGGTAATGAGTGGAGGACAGAGAAGCCTCTTAAAGAAGAAGTTACAGGTCTGTGACAGAAATCTTGCTTGTTTGTAGGTGACCAAATACTTATTTTCCACCATTATTTGCAAATAAATTCTTTAAAAATCAGACAATGTGATTTTCAGACATTTTTTTCTCATTTTGTCTCTCATAGTTGAGGTCTACCTACGATGTCAATTACAGGCCTCTCTCATTTTTTTGAGGGGGAGAATTTGCAAAATTGGTGACTGACTAAATACTTTTTTTCCCCACTGTATATATATATATATAACAAGCCCTCCTATTAACAATAGAAGATGAAAAAGTACTGTATATTGTATATAGTCATGCTTAAACTATCTTAAACTGTCTCTTTTTTGCATTTCTTTTTCCAGGGTACCCCTGGTCTCCCCGGCCCTCCTGGAGCAGGTGGGCCTCCTGGGCCTCCTGTAAGTGCCTTGACCTGTTTTTTTCCATCAATCATACAGCTAATTACTTTTACTGGAGGGAAATATCACACTACATGCTTTGCTGGGATCTCACATAATCACAAAATATTGTGACTCTATTGTAATAAATAATGTTATGATACTTTTCATTTAATTTGACAATTATTCAGATACTGAATAATACTAAATATTGGCATTTTTACCAAAACAATTTGCGTTTGCTGAATCAGATGAATGCCTTGATTGGTAAAAAAGTTTGGAACTGGTCAGGATTCTTAGAGCACACAATAAACCATTTTATGATTGGTTAGATCTCTTTGCAGATTGTGGTCTTTCCTTATGTCAGTATTTAAGAGGATGATATTGCAACAAAGATAAATATTTTAGTGCTTTATTGCAAACGATATCCAATAATCTGTTTAAAATACTGAAATAGTGTCATCATACAGAATAAACTCTATGGATGTTTTAAGACACAGCAGTCTTCTCTTATGATTTTTACTAAAAATCATGTTACTGTCAGCCTGTGGCCAGCAGTTTACCACACAAATAGTAAAATAGTTTTTATTCTCTTTGTCAGGGTCCACCTGGTCAGCCTGGAGAACCTGGAGAGCCTGGAGAAATGGGCCAAAGGGTAAGATGTTTAAAGCATAAGAACACTCTAGGTCAGTGGTAAGTACGAGCGCAGGAGCTATATTGGATGCATATTGTCTCTGTCATGTTAGAACCTTGTATTTTCAAGACAGCAGCATCACAGGAGAAAGAAATACCTTCTTAACTTTCAATGAAAGTCAATGCAGAATGATTTTACTCCAGGTCATTCTGGAGCATTTCTATTGCTTTATTTATCTGCAATGATATACATGATTTTGTGTTTTTCCTTGTGCACTGGTGTCATAAATAACATTATGCATCTTGTATGTGCTTGAAACTGCTACACAAAATGTATGTTTGAGGTGCTCAGTAGGAACAGGAGGTTCGAGCATGAAGTATCAATACTTTTGACCCATAGTCAATAAGGTCATTTAAATACCAATATCAGTGTCTATAAGATTCAATGTGTATTTGATGCTGGAGATGTGTAGGATAGGAACATGCACAAGTATTATTCCACAAATTCCAATACTGAATAGTAAAAGTAAAATGTATTAGAACATCTGTAATTTCTGTTATTTAGAAGCACAAATTAATATTATCATATTATGAGCATTTGACCTATTACCTGTAATTAATTAATACATAACTATTACTTTATAAATAATAATGCATTAAAATCTTGTCCACAGTGAGTCATACAGTAAGTCAACATTTATAAAATAAAATATAAAACATATGAATTTATCCAATATGCCCATACATCATTTACAACTAAATTAAACGAAAGTCCTTTTAACAGTTTCATTAAACCTAAGGCACAAACAGTCCTGGCTATAATGAAGGAGACATGCCAAAACTAAAACATTCAGACAAACTGAAACATATGACCCACTTGGAGCAGTAAACAAGTGAGAGTCGCATTTGCTTAGTTTGTCCAACAGAGGGCAGCAGCGTAGTCTGAATCAGGCTTTTGGTTGGTTGATGTTAATTCTCTGTTTTCTGCTGTCTAGGGAAAGAAAGGTGAAGGCGGATTGCCTGGAGTTGATGGGCTTCCTGGACCACCGGTAAGAACAGCAGTTCCATATTCATGAAAAGAGCCTTTTTAACACCCCCCTCCTCACCCGTCACACAATATAATGTGTTCAACACACACAACACTGACTCCTATCTCCTAACTCCTATCATTACTAACACCCCACTTTGTTCTTAGATAAAATCTACATAGCATAACATAAAGCAATTATGTCCAAAAATATCCAGACACCTCTTTTAATTACTAGAATGGGATGCTCTAAAGCCTAAGGTCGCCGCCCAATGCCTAATATGGCAGACGGGTATAAAGCCCCCCAGCAGTTGGCCTCTCTGGAGTGCTGGAGCTCCATCTAATACCTTCAACATCCAACATTAGTACCTGACCTCACTGATCCTCCTCACAGCAATGTTCTAACATCTAGTGTAAAGCCTTCCCAGACAAGTAGAGTAAAGTTACTGCAGTAAAAAGATACAAACTGCCTATTAATACCCTTGACTTCTGGAAGAACATGTGTCTGTAAACCTCATTTAAGTCTCATTTAAGTATTAGTTTAGTATTTGTTATAGATTAGGCTTAATATTGTGTAGATTTAATGTTGTAGAGGCTTACTTAGCAGGATTAATTTAGGTTAAATATATATGATCTCCATTTCCCTCATTTTATTGTAACATTTAATTACCTTTAATCATAATTAAGGACATAAATAAGTAAATTTTAATAGGTATTGTTTAAGAATCATTCATAAATATTTTGAATTGTGTTATTAGGGTCCTGTGGGACCACCTGGACCTTCTGGCAACCCAGGGCTGACTGGACCACCTGTAAGTTTACATGACATTTCAGTATCAATGGGTATTTACCTGTTAAGACTCCAAGGCTTATTACACATTAAGTCAAATTACTCAGTAACTACAGGGACATCTGTACAAACTGGTATTCTACTTTTAGATGCTCAGCCTATGTGAAGAGTTTCAATGAAAACAGCTCATTTTAAAGATATAAGATGAAATATTAGCCAACACAAAAATGTATTGAGTTATTGGGCCATCTTTAATGTCAACATTTACAAAGTGGTTAAATATGTTACATAAACATTTGTTTAATATGTTGAATTCTAACTTGCAGTTGATTGTTTCCACAGGGATTACCTGGTGAAATTGGGTTCTCTGGAAAACCAGGAGAGTCAGGAAAACCTGTAAGGAAGTCCAACCTATATCTTTAATAAATCATAGGCTTTATTTGGCATTTAAGGAACCAGTGAAATGACACTCTGTATTCTTCAGGGTCTGCCAGGAAAGGATGGACTGGACGGTCTCCCTGGAAATGATGGAGAGAAGGTCAGTGCACCAAACCTCAGGATCTAAATATTGATAATTCACAATACCACTTCATTATTATTATTAGCCTTTTCAGATAATAAAAACAAACTTCACGGCACATGTATAGTTGTTAAACAACAGAGTGTCACACTTGTAAAGATTATCTTCACGTGGGGAGGTGGAGTAAAATAATTTTACCACAGGAAATCTGTAAAATCTGTGACTATTTCACATGGGATAAGAAATCTCACAATCTTAGACGTAGATGGGAGTGGCTACTCAATTTATGCACTGCTGTTACCTTCAAGAAAATGATGCTAACCATGCTAAAATATTGCAATGGTACACAATGAATTGCCTAAAGTTGCCAGCAGCTTCACGCCTCTGAGGAGTCATTTGGCTGGTCTTCTGGATTTGACTGAGGTTTGCCACAGACAGAACGACCCAAGCTATCTGTGCCATGCAGCACAAAACTAAATGCACCTTGAGCGTGCTTAAGATATGAGTAAAGTGGACCAGTCCATACAAATTACAGACAGAGTGCATTCGGATGGGACTAAAATCACTGAGAAACTATAATAATAGATAATAATTAGATTACCCCACCTCCCCATGTTAAACTAATCATGTCCGAACAGGCCTTTGCTTTTGAACAATTCTTACACGTTATTTAAGCAAATTTTATTTTTATATATAGTGTGCACCCAAGTCTTTCACTCACCACTACTTGACATGTGATATAACAATGAAAATCCTTAGCTTTTTCAAAAGATGCAAAACTTTCTTTCAAAAATGTTCATTCAAAATATTAAAATTTATTCAATTATTATTTGAAATCTACTTGAGATACTGTTCATTCTTTCTTTCAGGCTTTTAATTATTTGTATGGTTTAGTGTTCTTCCAGTGCCCCCTATTTAATGTATTTATTGGGGATTTATTTTAACAGGGCCCAAGAGGAGAACCTGGGCAAGATGGATTTCCTGGAAAACCTGGACCAAAGGTCTGTCACAACAGGAATGTTCACAAAGTAAAACTAGTAAAATGATGAAATTGACAAAATAAGGGGAAATCTGATGTAAACAATTCCTCCCTCAGCCAAGACATGAGGTTTTATGATATGAAGGCAACATCACAAAGAAGTAGCTAACATGTTGCTAAAGAACCTAAACATGACTACATTTTGGGGTAAACGTTTCCCTTAACAGATCTCTGATGAAACTGTGTGAGTATACAATGTATGTATAAGATCTATGTGAGTGTTACTGATAAGACTATTTAATCATGATTTAATTTGGTACCAAGGGTGATGAGGGGCCTCCAGGACCCAGAGGACCACCCGGAGAAAGAGTGAGTACTGTAATAACGGTTACAGTGAAATAATCACCATTAAATAAATGAACGTCTAATAATAACCCTAATAACTGACTGCTGAATGCCACAGTGATAAAATCTCTCTCAGTCTTTGTATGTTTCTCTCTCTCCTCTCTCTCCTCCTTCTCTCCTCCCTGTGTCTCTTTCTCCTTGATCCTCCACGCCCTCGTCTCTCAGGGTGAAGCTGGTCTTCTTGGTCAGCCAGGTGAAATGGGACTAAGGGGAGAAAGGGGAATGCCGGTAGGTTCCTGTTCAGTAAACATCCTAACTCCTCTCAGAACATGATATCCTGGCATGTGAAAAAGTCCTAAATAAGAGTATTTGGGGACTTATCCTGTTTCAAAATGCAAAGCATAGATTTTGGCAAGTACAAGTTTCTAATAAAGTGGCCAGTAAATATAAGTACTATGTAGGGGGTTCTAATATAGTGGCCATTAAAAGGAAGTACTTCTCATAAAGTGTTTCTAATAAAGTGGCCAATAAGTGGAAGTACAAGGTAGGTGTTTCTAATGAAGTGGCCAGTAAATAGAAGTACAAGGTTGAAGGTATATGTTTCTGATAAAGTGGCCAGTGAATGGACATACAAGATAGGTATTTCTAATAAAGTGGCCTGAAAATGGACGTACAAGGTAGGGGTTTCTAATAAAGTGGCCAGTGAGTGGAAGTACAAGGTAGGGGTTTCTAATAAAGTGGCCAGAAAATGGACGTACAAGGTAGGGGTTTCTAATAAAGTGGCCAGTGAGTGGAAGAACAAGGTAGGGGTTTCTAATAAAGTGGCCAGTGAGTGGAAGTACAAGGTATGGGTTTCTAATAAAGTGGCCAGTGAGTGGAAGAACAAGGTAGGTGTTTCTAATAAAGTGGCCAGTGAGTGGAAGTACAATGTAGGAGTTTCTTGTAAAGTGGCCAGTGAGTGGAAGAACAAGGTAGGGGTTTCTAATAAAGTGGCCAGTGAGTGGAAGTAGAAGGTAGGGGTTTCTAATAAAGTGGCCAGTGAGTGGAAGAACAAGGTAGGTGTTTCTAATAAAGTGGCCAGTGAGTGGAAGTACAAGGTATGGGTTTCTAATAAAGTGGCCAGTGAGTGGAAGAACAAGGTAGGTGTTTCTAATAAAGTGGCCAGTGAGTGGAAGAACAAGGTAGGGGTTTCTAATAAAGTGGCCAGTGAGTGGAAGAACAAGGTAGGTGTTTCTAATAAAGTGGCCAGTGAGTGGAAGTACAAGGTAGGGGTTCATTTCTTGATGAGTAAAGAGAGCATACTTCTCTACATTCTTTCTCTTGTTGTTTATTACAGGGTGAAAGAGGGAAGGATGGTGACATCGGCCCGAAAGGAGAGAAGGGAGACAAGGTGAGAGAGTATTTTACTTTTCGAAGTCTGGTGATAAGATACCCAGTATAGTGTGTACTTAGCCCATCATTCCCTACCTTAAACATAAATGCACTGTCAAAATCTCAACACTGAAAAGCTTCTAGAGCTCATCAGGATTGTTTACATTACTAAAAGCCTCATTCATGCAATAATTGCATCTGCCATAGATATATGTTATTCATCCCTCTGAGCATTTTGATTTGATCTATTATTCCATTCATTCTCTCTCTCTCTTAGGGTGAAGTGGGACCCAGAGGATTGCCAGGAGCTCCAGGAAATGCAAGTGCTATTAAATAAAGAAAGATCAATGAATTCAAATAGTCAGTCAGTTTTCAGTCTGTAAAGCCAGGGCTCTGCTGTCAGAAAGGCTGGTAGATTTTGATACTCAACTTTAACAGAAGTGCTTACTTTAACAGGAAAGGGCCATCGGACTGACATGCCTGACATTACCCTCAGACTAATGTTTTATTTTCTATCAAAAACAGTGGATCCCTTTTAGTGCTAAGTACAACTAAGTACAAGTTTTTAAATAGGCTTAAAGAACCATATACATTTTATATAAATAACAATTGAACCATTTAAACATACATGTATAGAAACATAAATGTGTTTTTTTTAATATATTTATTTATATATTTTATACATTTTTTATTTTCTAGAGATTAGTGTGACAGGCTACAACATAAAAAGACCCACATTAAAGTGATGTACTTGTCTGCAAACTTGCACTGGTATCTCATTTACTTGCTGTTACTGTTCCTAAGAAAACTCTTGAGAAAATCCTGACCTCCTAGTCCTGACCTTCTGAAGTCCTGACCGTTTCTAGACAGTAGCTGTACTAAGAATGCATTTTTGAAAACATTACTGGTCAATTGATCTTCATATACAGGAAAATCTTTTTTTTGAAGATCCATTCAGAAATGGTTTGATGTAGCACCAAAATCTGCTCCACTACTGTCAGTCAAAGAAGCCTTTTTTCAGTACTACACTCTTTGAGTGATGCTATAGAGGAGCCACTTTTGGACCATGTTTGTAATAGATTTGTGTGAGGAAAAAAGGTTTAAAGTGTATATAAATGTATTTGTGTGCAGATTAATCCTGTAATTGTGATCCACTGTTTAGCTGAAAGTGATTTATTGTATTTTATCATTTGTTTGAATTTCTTCCAGGTGGCAAATGTGATTCCTGAGCCTGGAGAACCAGTATGTAATCTGATCTTCCACTCTTTTCATTTCTTTTAGCTTTTCAGCAGAGTACTATAAGCGATGTTATTGTGCTTTTTTAAAATCTCATTTTTAGGGCAAGCCTGGAGAGAAAGGAGAAAAGGGAGACCAGGGGAAGCCAGGAGAGATAGTAAGTGTTCAAAACCCAAAACAATAAATTAAAATAAATACATCTGCTTTATCCCGGCACAACACAAGGTGGCAGCAGAGCAGTGTTTTTTTGTTTTTCTGTGACCAGAGATGGCGAGTACTTTTTATACTGCAATATTACATCATACAAAATATAACATAAGTATAACATTCTTCTTCCTCTTCTTCTTCTTATAATTATTAATATATAATATTTTTTAACACAGCATCTTTCATTATGAGTCCATAATATTAAAAGCACACCCCTTCTAATGAACACATTCAGCTACTTTAAGTTGCACCCATTGCTGACATAGATGTGCAAATGCACACACACAGACACAGCATGTCTAGTCCCTGTAGAGAAGTGCTGCCAATAGCATTGGAATCTCTGAAGCACATAGGCATGAGAAAAACATGTATCTCCATTTTTGTCCATTTTTAGTTTTCTCCATGCCTTGAACCCTGTAGCTGTTCTGCACACTGTGTAAATAATTCTGGAGGAACGGACCAATAGAAATGCTCTAAATTACTTGGAATAAATGCAAAGTTAAGAACAGTTTCACCTTCTCCTGTAAAGTCACCATTATGGAGATACTTGCTTTTTATTGGACAGCGACAATACACAACACTGTGCAGGTGAACATCAATACAGTAAAAATGAACAGGAATTTCTCATTCTGAAGAAAGTAGTTGAGATCCTCTGAGCTAGTCTGAGGAATAAAGCTTGGGTCCAGGTTTCTCCGGGATGCCCCCCAGTCCAGCCAGCACAGTATGGATGTGCTCAATTCCATCACCAGCTCACCTGATGTACCATCATTAAGCACTGATTTACCAAACCAGGTGTTGGGGAATAACTTTAAATAATGCTAGACTCCCATGACGAGATGTTTTAATGAACACAGTGATGAAAAACCACCATGACTTTCTGTAGGAATGTTATTAGTGTTTATTTTAATATCAGTGTTTTACTGAGGAAATAAAACTTACTTCCCAGATAATAATTTTTTTTTATTTCATTTTCACAGGAAACTTATTTATGCACTGGAAACTTTCACTGAAACTTATACACATTACTGTAAATAATAACCAAAAATATTAAAATATGAACCCAACTCTATACCTCAGGCACACACAGGCTTTTTTTTTACAGTGATGAGCAGTTTTTCAGTGATCAGCTCTCATCCAATAAATCCAGATTTATCTGTGTGAAATGAAATGCCTGTGTTGAGTTACGTCTCAGTAATGCAGCCAACAGCCATCATTTCTATCTGCCTAAACTCACTGCACTTCTTGGGGGGGGAAAGGAGCTGCATGCAGTAACACTGTTATACTACAAAGCAATGCAATGCAGGTAGTCGGCGGAGGTGGACAGATGTGTCCAGGGGCATCACTCTGGAAGTGATGATTCAAGTGCAGCACTATTGGAATGTTAGTTGATCAAAAATGATTACAGTACTAAATAAAAATAAATATATACTATATACCCAAATGTTTGCGAATCATCCAACATCCTGACCCTTACTATTGCTATTGTTGTTGAATGCAATCAAGTCCTCACACCAATGCTCCAGTATCTAGTAGAAATCCTTCCCTGGACAGTAGGGACAGTAACTCCAACAAAAGCAGGCTAAACTCTTTTTTAAGATCCTTTTAGAGAAAACATGAATTGAGCATGTGTCCCAATACTTGTGTCCATCTATACTTTTGGTTATACCCTAAGAACAGTGTAGTTCTAGGGGGTCGCTCCCCTCTTTCTATAATAGACTTATCACTAGATGCTTGGTAGATACTTTCAGTTTCAGTAAGATTGACTATTTGTGAGGTCAGAGAATTACAACCCTGTTATCCTCATTTCCGAAAATTGGATTATCTGTTATGAAAGCTTGAATTGTTTTTTTCATGATGTCTTGATTTGCTCACATACCAATTTGACTGACCACTCATCTTTTCAGGGTCAAAGGGGACTTCCTGGAGAACAAGGCTTCAGAGGACTACCTGGACCTCCGGTAATGACCACTATGCTTTCATCTCCAGACTGTTCCATCAGCAGCAGTGTTTCAGATTATCTTCTAATGTTCCACAGGATGCAAATTAAACAGGGAATCTGATTTACATCTCTTTATGCTGCTGGTGTGGGCAAAGTGCTGGCGTTAGGGACCAATTTTTTTTAGCCAGGTCTTAACAAATGAGTCGATGTTGAAGCAAAGGTTTGCCTTCAAGCTGTTTCATAACAAACCAGAAATGCTGGAAAAATGTGGAAGTGGGTCAACAATTAATGGGTTGATCAGATCGGACCACTCAAAGCACTTTCAGAGGTGGTCAAAGATGGATCTCAACCATATTCAACAAGTGTGAATAGAAAATGTGAATGTACGAGAGTTACTGTCACTAAAGAGCACTATATTCATAATGTAGAAGTACACTGGTAGTAATGGGTATGAAATTATGGCTGTGACCATAAAGGATCCCTGCTCCCTATATAGGGAGGGGCTATTTAGTTTATTGTCACATGCAGAGACACAGGAGTGTCTGAGTCTTGTTGTTTGACTGTTATGTTGCTGAGCAGCCTTAGCCTACTGTTATTGAACTACATGGGAAAATATGTGAACAGCGTTCAGTGGTTCATATAAGCCACCTATCACTGGCATATATGAGCACACATCGTAGGCTCCATTTTCTTACACTGTCTGTTGCTTAGGAACAAAGAGACATGCAATGCATTCTGGTCAACATTCAGCTCATGTAGTGAGGTACGGTGTTACTAGAATTACCAGTGCATTGTGGGAGATTGCAGTGCCCTCAAAATCACCAATTTTACTGTACAAATTGGAAACTCTGAGAAAAGTGAGACATAAATAGGGATCCATTTTGTTAACGGTAGGTTATTTAGAGGCTGCTGGTGTGTTTCAATGTGAGAAAGTAAACATCCAATCTTTTTGGATCACTTATTTTAGTGAATAGTGTAAATGGAATCTGGCCAAAATATCTAATTTCCATGTTACAGAACAGTTTTCAGCCAACTAAATGAGAGAAGTGACAGGTGGATAATTACAGGTAGTAATAAAGATTTGCTCTGATCTTTCTTTATATAAAGCTGTTTATAAACAAACCAAAAACACTAGAAGAGACTGAGTGCCTACAAATAGTGGTGAATCACATTAGACCACTGAAATCAGTTTAGAAGGTGGTCAGAGATGGATCTTAGCCACATTCAACAAGTGTAAACAGAAAATGTGAAGGTGAGAAAGTTATTTGACGATCCATTGCCTGTTTTGAGTTCCAGCTGCTTTGACATTTGGTATTAGTAATATATTGAACCCTTATCAAGCAATCAGCCATAACATTAATACTAATTAACACTAATGTTGAGAATGTACCCCTTGTACTGCTACAACAGATCTGACTATTTGAAGGTGTCCTGTGGTATCTTGCACTAATTCTAAGTTGTGAGCACTTAGATCCATTTTTGGTAGGTACTGACCACTGAAATCCTGGAAATAAATAAAAACTACAAGCCCTGTCTGGTATTTTGCAGATGCTCTGACCCAGTCCTCTAGCCATCACAATTTAGCCCTGATCAAAAGTGGCTTAGATCCTTATGCTTGACAGTTTTTCCTGTTTCCAACACATTGACTTCAAGAACTGACTGTTCACTTGCTGCCTAATATACTGTATCTACCCCTTGACTAGAGCCACTGTAGATAAAGATAATCAATGATTGTACTTCACCTGTGATTATGTTTTGGCTGATTGCTCTATATATTGAACCTTATCCAAGCATGGCCATTGCTTGACTCCATATTTACTTTATAACTATTTGGGAGTAGACTATAGTTGAATGCCTTGTATAGTGCACTATATAGGGGGTAGGGAGGTATCCAGACTTAAACCTCAAACAATTCATGGGAAGGGTATGTTTGTGATTCTGCCTGTTTACTGGGTGTAGAAACAGATAGAAGCACAGTCTCACTCTATGCTGCTGTTTTGAACAGGGAGTGAAAGGAGACACTGGAGATAAAGGAGACGCTGGCAGGAACGGAGACCCTGTGAGTTTCACTGCTGCGTTTCTTCTGTCTGATATCACCACAGGTGACATTTTCAGCACGATGCCACTTTGATGTTTTGCTCTCGTTTTGTTCCTCAGGGTCCTCCAGGGCTGACCGGCCCCCAGGGGTCTAGAGGGTTACCAGGCAATGTGGTGCGTTTGTATTTTTATGAATAATCTACAATACTCTGAACTGACTCAGGCTGCTAAAAGATGAATCTGCTTGAGTTCTAATAGTGCTAATAATGGACAGATTTATGTAAATAAGATTATTATTACTCATTTTGATTCGTTGTTGACCGTTTTTTCTAGGATTTATTCTACAGCTACTTTATTTACATCATTATGTATTTGTTGTAAAATTGCTGTCCATTGATAGACTAATATGCAAATGATAGTACATAGAATTATTATGCAAGTACTGCAGTGTTTAATGCCGTATAATAAATAAATAAATAAATAAATATATATCATATATAGCATATATCAATAAATATATAATAAAAATAATATAATACTATATAATGTATAATATAATTTATATAAGTGTTTATATTATTATATCTGTAAATGGTCTGGGACACCTTAAAGTCTCCTGTTCGTAAATATATGTACATATATATTGTATAACTGATTGGACGTCAATAAATAACTACTTGTGCTTTTGCTTCTCAGGGAATCCCAGGCAGCATTGGTCCACCTGGCATAGCAGGACAGAGAGGAGAAAAGGTCTGACTATTTCATTCTTTTACTCTTTCAGCATTTTTATTTCAAATGGCTCTATGGTGCTGCTCTGACTGGTATTTTGCAGACTAAACAAGCATCCAGTTGCTTGTACTTGAGCTCTTTAAAGCTCAGCAGAAAGATGGTAGCAATACAAATTAGTAATAGAGCACAGGATGTCCTTTGGCATGGTAACACAAAGGTCTTCATTACTGTTGTTGCTAGAGTAACTGGACTAGGCTGGACTGATTTTCTTGAATTTATAACATTTCAGCTGAACGTCCTCACTGGAGAAGTTAGAACTACTGAACTGCTCCTAAATATAACCAGTCATAAGTTTACTAACATGTTTGCTTTGTTTGTTAATGAGAATATTATCTAACAAGTGCCTCTGGTCTAGTCTAAACCAGGGTTTTGCAGAGTCTGTCTATAGACTTTTCTTTCAGTATGTTTGAAAGATTTGTGAATCGTTGGCTGAATGACTCATTATTGACTGAATGATTCAGCAGGAGTGGAACAATTGCTGCAATTGCTGCTTCAGTTAAAACTGTCAAATTTTGGCAGCTGGACAATTAATTGAGGGGAGATTTAAATTCACTGAAGTTCAAGTTCAAGTTCCCAGACAAAATATGCTATTGACAGTGGAATAATTAGGAATAGTAGCACAGTAGACATCAGTAGTGTTTTTTTCAGTCAGTTTTTAAAATTACATATAAACTCTTCCCAGGGGTTACATACTCCGATCGGCCATAGCAATAATGCCACATAATATTGTGTAATATTGAGTAGGTTTCCACCACAATAGATCTGACCATTCGAAGCATGGGCTCCTCAAGACCTCTGAATGTATTCTGTGGTATCTGGCACCACAATGTAATCAGCAGATCCTTTGTGAGGTGAGGTGGGACCTCCATGGAGCACATTCATGAGTCTTAGGTACCCAGGACCCTGTCGTCAGTTCACTGGTTGTCCTTTCTTGGACCACCTTTGGCAGTTACTGATCACTGCATCACTAGCCACCACAGTTTGGTCCTTGTCAAAGTGTCTCAGATCCTTATTCTTGCCCATTACCTTCAAGAACTGACTTTTCACTTGCTGCCAAATATATCCCACTCTAGACAGATGAAGCCACAGCAGATGAAGATAATCAATGTTTTACATTTCACCAAGGTCTTCTCTGGGGTTAATTTAACCTGACCAACCCAAAGCTGAGCCAGTAGCCCCCCCCCCAGATTCAGGTGTCCTGAGCCACATTCACATCAGTGCTGATAAGAATTCTCACACTGCTATCGGCATTGATTTAATAGAGAAATAACTACAACTTCTACAATATTGGATCAACATTAGAAAGCAGCATGAGTATGTCTCATAACACAAGCAGCTCCAGATAAGAAAGCTTGAATAACAAAGGTAATAGAGAAATGAGGGTAAAGCTAAGGGTAAACCAAATTAAAATGACCAAAAAAGCCATTAATATCTCACTTTGCTCTGCAGGGGGATGCAGGAAAAGATGGTCCTCCAGGTCCCCCAGGTCCAGTTGGACAGCCTGGTCTAAGAGGTGAAGTGGGTTTACCTGGGAAGGGCAAGGATGGAGTAAAGGTATGGAATCCGAGCTAACCTGCAGCAGTAAAGCTTTAGTTTAATCACGACGAAGCCTTTAATTATGCTCAGAAATGACTCTATTGTTTGATCATTCAGCTAACATAACTAATTTGTCTTCTTTGCTTGCTTTTCTTTTACCAACTATTCACCACCACATCACTCCCTACACTACCTCTAGAGTACCACAAGCTGTCAGAATGCATCCATTTAAATAGCATTACAGAAAGCTTTTGTTTTTTAGTAAACAGCGTGTCCATAAACTGACTTTCATGACTTCACTGACACCTTCTTTGACAGAATTACCACCCCAGCATTTCTGGCCTGTTGGCAAAAAGATTTATTATCTGCTCAGATTCAGCCAAGTGCTTTAGAACACATTGGACATTGATTTACAGCCCCTACAACAAGAAAGTCTATTCATAAATAATAGTTAAATAATAGTTACAAAGTTTGCACTTTGGGTTCATATATACACTCTATTGCCAAAAGTATTCGCTCGCCTGCTCTCACACGCATATGAACTTGAGTGACATCCCATTCTTAGTCCATAGGGTTTAATTTGTTGTCAGGCCACCTTTTGAAACTATAACAGCTTCAACTCCTCTGGGAAGGCTTTGGGTTTATACACCTGTGGAATTAATTGGAACACCTGAATTCAATGTTTTTTATGGGCGAGTGAATACTTTTGTGTAAATAGTGTATATTAACATATAAAAAGTATTGAAGCATCATGATATGTTTTGCAGGACTGATTCTCAGAAACATAGTAACACTTTTTAATGAATAGTTCACATGTAAAAATTAGTGGCAGACAGTGGTTCATTTTGTGTTGCGATCACTAGATTGCAGGGTTGTACTCTGCAATCAGATTCCACTGTTCTGATTGCATGCAAGGTCCTCTTTTCTTTTGCTCAGCTTTTATATATATATGATGTTGGTGTTTTTTTACTATGACATTTTTCCTAAAATTTCATCACAATATATTGTCTTGTCTTCTCATATAATTCATAATACATTATGAATACTGAGTATATATCAAGTGATTTCTACATAAGTAAAATATTTGGGAAAAGTGTCAATTTTCAGCTGATGAAATAGCTACATTTTACATGTTAAAAGTGTTTGATATTTTACTATTTCTTTTTTAATTTCACTCCGAACTTCTTGCTTCTTTGGAAACTGTATAATTTTGAAGTCGTAGTGAGTGGAGCTCCTGGCTGCATGCAGCACATCAAATAATGCCTGTGACATTTCTGCAATTGCAGCCAAAAGCCTCAGTATGTGCTGTTAGCAGTGGTTTGCAAAACAAAATAAATGCATTAATGCATTATTTAGGCAAAAGCCTGTCCTTAAGTAACTTTGATGAGTGTTATAAAAGATACACAAAGTACAGAGAGTACCGAGCTTGAACAACAGCAAGTCATGTCTGAGCAAATCTAGTAGGAGCTTCATTAATACAATCTCCTGCTGGTACCTGCTGGTAAATGGAGACACCTTTTAGCTTTACAATAAGGTTCTGTAATGGTGTAGAACATCTAATAAATCTGGCCCAAGAAGTTTGTCTTGTTTATGATCAGTGTTTATGGTTTCTTCTTCAATTTCCTCACTTCGTTTTGTTGTTATTGTCAGCTGGAAAGTCCTCATAGCTCATCGTAACACACTGCTTAGATGGACTAAAGTAATTACTGGACAAATTAATCTCAGCTGGAGTAATGCCAGACTGTGTTTGTGGGGCACCCCTGCTTTTGGCACCTTGGTCAGATTTAATGTCCTGTTGGTTGAGAATGAATCTCAAGTACTCTTCTACTACTCTGAAGTACTCTTCTGCACATTGTAAATAGACAGCTACTGTTCATTTGCCTTTTTAACATGTTGTTAAAGTTAAACCTCATTCATGACATATTGCATACACTGATCAGCCATAACATTAGTACCACCGCCTGATATTGAGTAGATGCCCCTTGTGCCAACAAAACTAATCTGAGCATTCGAGGCTTGGACTCCACATGACCTTAGCAGCAAGTCCTGTAAGTTGTGAGGTTGGGCGTCCATGGATCGCATCAATGAGCCTTAGGTGCCCATAACCCTGTCACCAGTTTACCAGTTGCTCTTTCTCAGACCCAGAAAGAGTGGCTGAGATTCTTATGCTTGGCCATTGTTCCTGCTTTTAACACCTTCATCACCTTCAAGATCGGACTGTTCACTTGCTTCCTTATATATCCATCCCTTGACAGATGTTATAGATAAAGATCAATGTTTTTCACTCCACCTGTCTTGTTATGGCTGATCTGTGTATTTTTGCCTCATGCATTTCTATTGGTTCATTCATCATAAACATTAGACACAATGAAACACAGGGACAATCACAAGGACAATCAGACAATCAGAGTGTGGGCCTTTTCGGTTGGGCTGTAGTTAAAGGCCAGGAGAGTAAGGGCAGAGTGAATGGGCTGCTTATTTCACGCAGAATAACAGTGCAGTTCATTTTAGTCCTTAATCTGTTTTAGTGTGTATTCATCTTTCCTGGTAATGCCACTGCATTCCAGTTCCAGGCTTGTGTGGGATTCTTCTCCACTCTAATGTGCTGACGGTGCTGAAAAGCCCAGCGGCACGCCAAACACTCTTTAATCACTCCCCATTTAACTAATGAGGAAGTGGGTTTGGGCTGCAGGTGTTGGGGGCTGTTTCATGGCATTGGCATTTTGTGAAGATATTGTATGCATACAGTATACAGTGTGCATGTGTGTGTATTTATGTGTGTGTGTGTTTGACAGAGAGTGAGATAGATAGTGAGGGAGTGAGAAAAACATAGAGAGAGAATGTTTTTGTGTGTGTGTGTGTGTCAGCCTATGTTGTAATGTATTTTCTCTAATTACAGGGGGATACTGGACCACCAGGAATGCCTGGACCTCAAGGTTTGAAGGTAACATCCCTTTAAAAGCTCATTTTCGCTACATTCTAATACCCAGAGGAGAACTGACAGCGGTGTATTCCCTCAGAACAAGCCTTGATATTACTGTGCACACAGTAAGACACATGAGACACTCCTCGTTATGCTGTGTATCTTTAATTTCTTCTTGCTGTTTGTGATTAGAAGCACCTGCTAACTAAGCTGAGTGTGATTGTTTTCTTACTTTGTTTTAAAATTGCTTGAATATATAAAGCAAGTACCTGTCACAGGTATGCACACATGCAGACCTGTCACCTTTATAGAGTTTAAGAGTTTGAACCATTCTCAAATTAAAGTGCAAGTGGCAATCAATGGGGTCCAAGGGGTCCATTCATAGTGCCAGTAGAGCACAACCGATGGGCAGACTGGCCTTATTTATAATAGATGTAATGCTTGAATATTTATTGGGCATGACTTGAATTTGTGTAGTTATTGTGTAGAAGCATGTAGGCTAGGTCATTTTACAGGATTTTACACTAATATGACTAATATGGGTTATGTTGCGCTATGTGCTAACACGATTCTGAAGCTGCTGTTTTAGGAGACAATTATTACATGATGCTCCTTCAATTTCATCTGATCTTAGAAGTACATAAAATACTCAAACTTGACAGTGTCATATTTCTGTGTCTGTGTGCTTCAGGGCCCACCAGGTAATCCAGGAATGCAGGGGATGCCAGGAGCCAGAGGTCCTCCAGGAGAAGGAACCACTGGACCATCTGTACGTAGACACAGCATTCATACATACATACGTACTGTATATATTGTCACCCAGAAACCCAGAATTTCCAAAATGCCAACTTGACAGGAGAATGAAAAAGCCCTCTTACCTTTCAGTGGAAATCAATGAAAGGGGACAGTATTCCAAATCATTCTAGAGCATTTCTGTTGGTCCATTCATTCATTTAATTTTTGGTGCAATGTAAAAAACTATCAGAGAAATGTAAAAATGTGTACATTTTAATTTTGCTTTCCACCTTAAACGATGCAGAAGCTACATTCTGCCGCTAGTACATGTCTGATATTGCGACTATTTGAGGTGGAATGGAGATTCGAATAAAAAGCCAACAACTGCCTCGTATGTAGGGTAGCCTCCAATATGTGCTGTGCTGCCTACCTCCAACTCCCTCTGCATTCTGGACAGACCTTACTCAGTCCCCCCACCCATGACCTCACTCTAAGGTGTTTTCAGAAAATTTCCTTTGTCAGCGCAAATTGTGGCAGTCATGTAGTGGATGATCCCTAGTCGTTTTGTGAGTCATGGCCATTTAGATGGGTGGTAAAAGAAGCTTTTGGACTAATTATGTGAACATCCGATACATCCTTGTTGAATCCTTGTTAAATCCAGGTAGTTCCAGGGAGGGGGAAAGGTCTTTGAATCTGATTAGTATTCTACATATTTTACAGGGACCCCAAGGCCCACCAGGCCCATTAGGAGCTGTGGTGAGTAACGTGTTACCTTTCTATCACGTTCTGAACTTGGTCTGCCAATGTTTTCTCCTCTAACCCCTTCTGCTTTTCCTGCTGCAGGGGCCGAGAGGAGCTCCAGGAGTGGCAGGCCCTCAGGGACCCGCCGGACACAATGTAAGCACCAAACACAAACAGCACTAATGCAGGCCATTAGGACACATAATAGCTAGCTGACTATAGTGGGTCAGAAATACTGTGAATGAGTAGGGTCTGCAGAAACCCTTTGGATGGTGAGGTTAGTGGCTCAGTGGTGGCTCAGTGGTTAAAGCACCAGGCTATAAGTGTCAGGGTTGTGGGTTTGATACCTGGACTCAGCAAACTACCACTGTTTACCACCGCACTAGTATATATGTGTGTGTTCATTGTATGGGTGGCTTAAAGGCAGAGGCCAAGAGAAATATGGAATTGGGTCAGGCTTAAAATAGCCAATACTTAATCCATCTAAATAGGTCTGTATGGACCCCATTCCCAACCTACTGGAGCCGATCAGCAGCATTAAGAGAAGTCTGAAAAGACCAGACAGTCAGAATCTCACCATATGAAGGGTTTCTGAATGCCGTCACTCCGAAATGTCACTTAGAGACCAAGGCTAAACCTGTCCACTGTGATTTCTTAGCTTAAACATGTTCTTCACTGTTTGTGTGTGTGTTCAGGGTTTGCCTGGAAGGCCTGGAGAGAAAGGTTCCCCAGGAGAGCCGGTGAGTGATGCTCTGTCAGCCTAAGCGTCACTATCAGCACCACTGACAGGTTTTATTGCTGAGTGCTGGTGCTGCTGTCAGTGATTGTAATGGGTTGGTATGGACGTGTTTGTGGGCAGAGGGATCTGACCCGCAGCTGAGACTGACTTCTGATCTCACTCATATTGTCTTTCAGGGTAAAGCTGCAGATGTGTCTCAAATTGACCTGAAGGTAAACATGCACTCGTTCCTCTATACAAACACTCAGCCATCAGTGTTTATTCAGAACCAACACATATAGAGGAAGACAGTATTTTACTCCTACAGCCATACCTACATTCATCCATCCATCCATGCTTACCTTTCATTCTTTCATTAGTTATTTCACCCGTTTCACCTGTCACCCGTCCATTAAAAGCACACACATACCTGTACACATATTCATTTATACAATCTAATCAGCAGTGCAGTGCAGATAGCAGCCAGCATCTTCAGGTAATGTTCACAGCCGCTCATCAGAATGGAGAAAATGTGATCGCAGTGATTTTGGTGTCAGAAGGGCTGGTCTGAGTATTTCTAGAATTGCTGATCTCCAGGATCCACAGCCTCTAGAGTTACTCAGTGTAAGAAAGAAAACGCATCCAGTGAACAACAGTTCTGCAGACAGTAACACCTCTTTGTAAAGGTGAACTGCGAATGACCAGACTGGTTGGAGCTGACAGAAAGGCCACAGTAACTCCAATAACCACTCTGTACAAATGTGGTGAGCAGAAAAGCATCTCAGAGTGCACAACACATCTAGTGTTGAGGTAAACAGGCTTCAACAGCAAAAGACCAAGTTCCACTTCCATCAGCTGAGAACAGAAAACTGAGGCCGCAGTGGGCCCAGACTCACCAGCACTGTACAGTTGAAGCATAGCCTGGTTTGGAAAAACATAGCCTGATCTGATGAATCTTGATTTTTGCTGAGGTTCAGAGATGGTCAAAGTCAGAATTTGGCACCAACAGCTCTAATTAATAGACTTAACCTATCTCTTCAGTGGTGTTTTCAGTTATCGGATCAGGGTTGCACCATGAAAGCTCTCCTGGAAAATCTACAGGAACTGTGTAGTGCACTCATGCCAACAATGGATAAGAATCTCCATCTCAAAGCTTCCAGCATGTTGTGGAATCGAAGCCATGAAGAATTGAGGCTGAATTAAGGCTCTACCCAATATATGTCTATCCAATAATCGGTCCATCCATACAGCAATCCATTTAATACTCATCCATGCATCCATACATCTTTTTAATCAGCCACTGATTTAGCCATTACAGTTCATATCCATCCGTCCATCCATCCAGCCATCTATCCATCCATTTCCTTCATTTATATCAACTTTTTAGTAGACGTTTTAATGTATACACAATCTCAAATACATCATTAAACTAACTTGTTTTTTATGATCTTAGGGCATATGCTCAGATTGTCCTCCCGGACCCATTGGACCACCAGGAATACCTGGACCTTCAGGAGACAAAGGCCCTGCTGGACCTCCAGGAAAGAATGGACAGGATGGATATCAGGTAATGCTGCCGAGCAATCCTGCTGTCAAAATAGCCACTAGTAGCATGAGATCAAGCTCAAAAAATGTCTTTTGATTCATTGGTGTGTTTAGTTTAGGGCTCCAGTTCAGTTTACGCTTACTGCTTTAACACAGCAGTAAGTGAGAAATTATATTTCTTGCTCCTGGGCTCCCCCTACAGTCGGTAAGTGTAATTTGTGCTTAAGAAAAAAGAGACTAAAAGACACATTCTGTGAATGCATGCATTTCTGGACAAGCTGAGAGATACAGAAAAATCACTGAAAGTAAAGGAAGAAAGTGAGCTAAGACAGTAGAGTAAAATTATACACCAACATGACCAGGATAAGCTGCGTTGCACAGTCCTACCCTGCGCTGTCCTCCCTGCTTCACCAAAGCTAGACAAGACAACTATATACACTATTTTTGACATTTTTGTGACACAGATGGAATTTGACTTCCACCATTAAACCCATCTGTGCAGCGAACACACACATACACACCAGTGAAACACTCACAGTGGACAGTGAGCACACATGCCCGGAGCGGTGGGGGAGCAGAGAGGGTGAAGGGCCTTGCTCAAGGGCCCAACAGTGGCAGCTTGCCAAGCCCGGGTATCAAACCCAACCTGGGTATCGAACCCAATGTAGTAAGCATTGTGATGAGTCTATCTGTCATCTCTTTGATAGAGACACTATTCTCCCCATTACAAGTCAGTGGAGCTGATTTTGATGCTGTTTAAAGTAAAACTTCTGCATTACAATGTTGTAAATGGTCTAAATCGAGTGAAGCTGAATACTTATTACTCTGTCATGATAATACCAAAGCCTTATTTTATTTATGCAGTACTTTTTTTATTTAATACTGTTATTATTATCTGTAATAAATCTGAATAGCATCTTTACATCCACAACAGAAGCTGTCTAGTCAGTGTTGTCTGTGATGAAGAGTAACAGTAACAGAGTTAGGATAGAAAGGGTCAAGCAGGCTGTTTTGGACAGCAAACAGCTGCAGAAAGAGGTGTGGAGAGCCTGGTGCTGTGTGTCACTCGGGATGTCAGGATGGATTACACAGGTCAGAGCTCATGCTGTCAAGGGAGACCAAGTGTGGCAGAGATGGAAGGCCTGACTTCAATGATTTAGTGTATGTGTGTGTTTGTGTGTTTGTGTGTGTGTGTGAGTGAGTGTGTGTGTGTGTGTGTGTGAGTGAGTGAGAGAGCGAAGATCCTTTTTGCAGAATTGTAACTGAAGCTGTTTGTTATTTGCAGGGTTTACCTGGGCCAACTGGGCCTCCGGGACCACCTGGAGCTGATGGAACCAAGGTGAGGACCAGAAACTAGCACACATTCACACATCAGTACAATCTGCTATCCTCTAAACCAATGCTCCACATTATATTAATGTGCTGGGATCAGTCAGATAAGTTAGTGGGCATAGTAAAGTTTATAGACTACTTTATTGCTCTACATAAAAGGAGACTTTCAAGGCATTTGAACCCACACTACTAAAAGTTTAAGATCCTTGAGGAACTTTTGGAGGTCCTTCAGTTTAAAACTGCAGAGGAACCTCAAATTGAAGAATTACCAACAGTTCCTCAAGGATCTTGCACAAGCCTCTGGTTGCTGGATGACCTCTCTTATCACTAGAGTAAAGATCACCACTGAGCTTTATTTAATTAAAGAATATTTCCCTTAATCTATTATTTGATTTAACATGAACGTGTGACTGTTTATAGTGGTCTGTCACATGTGTCTGCCAGGTTCTTTCAGATGTAGTTGTAGAAAATAGCATTTCTGATCCTACATTTCTTAATTTAAATCAAGTCAAAGTTTTTTGTCACATACAGAGTCGTGCATGATACAACTAGCAGTTTTAATGACTGTCTAGTAACAATAAGACAATACGAATAGAATATATAAAATATGTGTATTTTTAAAATATATTTATATATATATATATATATATATATTAAAATTATTATATTATAAAAGTAAAACCAATAAAAATAAATCAAAATGAAATAAATACATAGATACTAAGGCACAGTGAAAATACATATTATACAACTACCAAGTGCTTCTATCTGACATGTGGAATGGATAGTGAGTGTAGGAACAAGGAGGTGGTGTTAATGTTAATCATGTCTGGTCAGTGTGAATATACATAATATCAAAAATATAAATCTGGGAAAAGTAATAGGTTAAAGTTTTTACACCTATTTGTCTTTATCTGATAATGATATATATATATGTGTGTGTACCATATAAAATGTCTCCACTTTGACTGAACTAATGGCATGTTTCTTATACTCAACACTATGAACCTACTAGTGCAGTTGGGGCTTTTATTTTTAAATATTACCTTGAAATGTGTTCATTTTCATAGTTGAAGGATTATTAATAATTAATCAATAATTTCTAGAAAATTATGGCCAGATTTAGCAGCCGTGATAAATCTTTTACCTTTACTGCTACTGTAATCTGTGATTAACCTGTTTTAAACACAGGGTGTGAAGGGTGACAGAGGTCCAGCAGGAACACCTGGAGATAAAGGTGAAAAGGTACAGAAACCATTATTCATTTACTTTAGTTCCTGCAGCTGTTTATCTGGAATATAGCAGTAGTGATACTGTCTGTCTGTCTGTCAGTTCTGGACATGTCCTGTTTCTTATTGTATCATTTCATGCTCCCATTTTGTTTGTGTGTTTGTTTATTAGGGACCCCCTGGACCTCCTGGCTATCCAGGGGCAGCTGGATCAATGGGTCAACCTGTAAGTTCCCCTAGAAAGATTAGATTCTCTGTGGTTAAACAAATATATTGTCCATCACACAAAAACCTGGTACAGTGAAATGAAAAGCATTTGCCCCTTCTCGAGTTCTTCTGTTTTTGCAGATTTGTAAAAATTTTGGATCATCCAACTAATTTAAATGAAACATAAAGACAGGTTATGCTGAAGACAAGCAGCACCAGACCATCACACTACCACCACCATGTTTGACTGTTTTTATGATGTTCCTATGGAAGTTCCCAGATATAATTGGACACATATTTTCCAGATAGTTCCACGTTTGACTCATCATGTTTTTTAGCAAACGTGAGACGAGCCTTTGTTATTTTTTTCAGCACTGGTTTGAGCCTTGCAACTGTCCCATGGATGCCATTTTTTTGCCTAGTGTCTTTCTTCTTGTAGAATCATGTACACTGGTCTTAACTGAAGCAAGTGACGCCTGCAGTTCTTCAGATGTTTGTCTGGGTACTTTTGTGACCTCCGGGATATGTTGTTGATGCACTCGTGGTGAAATTTTGGAAGGCCGGCCACTCCTGGGAAGTTTTCCCCATTTGTGGATAAAGGCTTTCACTGTGCTTCACTGGAGTCTCAAAGCCTTAATGGCTTTGTAACCCTTTCCAGGTTGTCTGGAATATTTTGGATGATCTGATACAAATATCATGCAAATATTCATATATCCCCAGCTCTGACTGACCTCTATAGATTCTTATCTCATGTTCTGTCGTGTGCTTACAGGGTAATGATGGCAACCCTGGTCCTATAGGTCCTCCTGGACCACCAGGTGAAAAGGTAAATACAAGCTCAGCTATAAGCCTTCACTTACATCAACAACTACAATAAGAACAGAACCTGGCATTTGGTTTTCCTGTATTTTTCCTGAAAATGTTGTCTTGTGTAGTATGGATAATTTCTAAGTATTTCAACATCTGTATGTGTGTATTTTTAGGGTAAAGAAGGACTGGCAGGCATCCAGGGCCCTCCAGGTCTGCCTGGCTTAATGGTGAGGAATAAGCTGTTAATAAAATTGATTACTACATTACAGAGGACAGCCTGGCTCTCATGTTTTGTGGGGGACTACACTGTCCTAATGATTTATTGCCCCATGTTAAAACTATTGGGTAATTTACTGAAACACTACTTGGAGAAAAATGTAAAAGTTTATGAAAAGCAGTAATTCATAATGTCTGCGAAGTGAATATGTCCCATCAGATAATAACATGATTTAACATGAGTTAAATAGAAAGACAGTAAAATATAATAGAACAAGAACTTTTCAGAATGACAGGAACCTGGAAACTTGGAAAAGTATGAGAATAAGTCAATTTAACAGGTCAGCAAATTTGCACAAACACAC
This sequence comes from Salminus brasiliensis, assembly GCF_030463535.1. Lineage (NCBI taxonomy): Eukaryota > Metazoa > Chordata > Actinopteri > Characiformes > Bryconidae > Salminus > Salminus brasiliensis. The sequence continues at coordinate 8,436,340 of NC_132879.1, forward strand.
AACCATTAACCTCACACCAAAACGTTTAACAGAAAGACCAAAAAGAAAAAGAAATGAGCAGGCTGAAACACAGTGGCTACGTTTACACAGCAGGTAAAAGAGGCCCAGATCTGATTTACTTTTGTTGGTTTTCTTCATATGTGACACCTGGAATGTGATTTGGTATTTGCATAGCAAAGGACAGTAGAAGAACACACTGAATGTGACATTTTAACTGCACCTTTTAACTGCACCTTACACTCACTGTACTGCTGCAGTCAGAACACTGTTTACATTGCTACTTGCACACTATTGTTTACATCTCTTACTTGCAACCTGCACTTTATAGCTGCTGCTCTTCAAGCACATGTAACTTTATTAGCACATGTAACTTTTATTTTCATTTTTTTTAATTGTAAAAAGGAAAGTTTACTTTAATTTTTTTACTTCAACTTATATTATTATACTTTATTTACTTTGTATATACATATTTTTTATTATTATTTGTTAATTTCTTTTTTGTTATCTTTATCTATTGGTGAATGGAGGGACAGCAAAGTAAGAATTTCATTGTACAGCGTAACTGTCTGTTTCTGCTGTGCATATGACAATAAAACTCTTGAACTTCTTGAACTTGAATTGTCAGTTCAGATTTGGACCACATTGATATGTGATACTGAAATCAGAGACATACCCGATACGGGTCAGTGTGATCTCAGTGTGAGCAGCCAGTTCAAATTCCTTCTATTCATTTTATATCTAGCCAATTCAGTCAACATCATGACTTGTCACGACCCCTTGCGGCAATGTCATCAAAATGTCTGTTACTGTGAGACATTCTGCATGTGATACATTTCACTTTGCGACAGAGCAGTTTCACCTTTATGTAAATTAGCCACTAGAATATGCAGTTACAGATTTATTGTTCAATGTTGCTTATTATGTAAAAAAAAAGTTAAAGTAAAGTTTAAAAAAGTAAATAAATCATACTTAGCAATGTATATAATGTTCCCCACTATATATATATATATATATATATATATATATATATATATATATATATATATATATATATATATGTGTGTGTGTGTGTGTGTGTGTGTGTGTGTGTGTGTGTGTGTGTGTGTCTCATTCAACTTGTTTTGGCCCGCTATTGAATCCGAGTCTCTTGATACTGAGTATAAGTTGATACCCATTCAGTCTAATCTCTGTGTTAATATCAATAATGAGGCCCCACAGATCAGATGAGCTGCTGATTAATACATTCAGTAAAATCCCTTTATTTTTAGTATCAGTGTCTATAATCAGACATTCTGCACTGATTGATTTAGTTTAGTCAGTGGTACACACGCTGTACTGATATCTGTTGTTGTTGGTCTAATGAAATGACTGGTTTATAGTGGGTGAATGTGCTGTGATTTGGGTTTCTATAGCATGTGTGTATTAACATTAGTGTTAGCCTCCACTCGGCTCTGAATAGGCTCTTCAGTTTGATAAAGGTTCAGATATCATGGTATGTTTTCATGTTACACTGTAAAATAGCTCCACACTGTAGACTCTCAACTCCTTTATTTAACATCTGAGAACGTCCACACTGCTGCCGACCGGGCTGCTATAATGTCCAGTAATGGGGTCTTGAGGACACCAGCTGGTGCTCTCAACACCATGGTTAAAACATGGAATTGGATCTGGATTGGGATTAAAATAGCTGATACCTGATCCATTAAAACCTAGGGCCAGGATCAGACCTATTTCTACATACTGTATATATTAATAGTAGACAAGTAAAATAATATAAATTCATTAAATTACCTCAAATAAACTATATAGTCTAGAAATTAGTTCAACAATATAATATAATAATAAACATTAGGGTAACATTGAACACCTGTAATAGGCTACATGACACCAAGGCTACATTAGCCTTTCATGACACTGACATAAACCTACACAAACATTTATAAAGGCTTAACAAACAGAGTCAGTTGTCACATGTTCAGTGATCTCCAAGCACATTCACACAGTGCTCAGAATCATCTGCTGTGATGGAATAACTATAATAATACTTCATATTTTGCTCCACTCACATTAAGTATTAGTTTCATGCCTGATTGTTTTTTTTCCTTTTACATAGGGAATGATGGGTAAGTCTGGGAAAGATGGACGACCAGGAGAATCAGGAGAGCCAGTAAGAGCCTTTTATTCTACACTCCAGACTGTATATAGGCAGTGTATTTTTAAAGGTGGATACAGTACAGTTCAGGCTCAGAAAGTAAAAAACTCCCCCAGGATTTAGCTGGATTTGAACTGCCTGACATGTCTAACAAGCTCAAACCAGCAGCAGAGGTCTCCAGACAGCTAGAACAAAATCCTGGGGTTTATTAGACCGGTGCTAATAGAGGGAGTGGATGATGAATTTCACAAGCATCATGCAGTTGTTGTGTTGAGACAGTGTTGCTGTTCATAATCATGCAAAACAGGACATGGATAGAGTGTTGAGTCATAGCCTTTTTAAAATATTAGCAGAATTGTGAATGAACTTAATGATTAAATAATAATCTTGGTCAAGCTGGTCAAACTGGTTACAGGTTGACCGTATTAGAGCTCTTTTTTTGTTTGAGTTTGATGGTTGGTCAACAAACATGGCCAACCTGACTAAGCTAGACAGCCAATATGACCAAGCTTGTCAACCAGCATGACCAAGCTGGTTGACCAGCATGACTCATCACTGGTCATCCAGCTTGGTCTGGTAGGTCACGATTGACCAGCTAGTGCATCAAACTCAAAGGAAAGCATAAGCTATGCTGGTCATACATTTAAGTTAACGAGCCTGGCTACTAGCCTGTTGTTTTTTTTTTTTATTTTACCTGAATGATCAGCTTTTCAACCACCATGACCATCAAGGACCAGCTTAGACTGAATCCAGTTACCAGCTAAAAGCTGATCTCAAGCTGGATATTTCAGCAGGGGATTATCTGTAATTATTATTTCAGAAACTGAATGATGGTGATACATTTTCCACTTTTTCAGGGTAAACAGGGAGAACCTGGACCACCGGGACGAGATGGGCTGAGAGGACTTCCGGTAAATGAGAGTGTGATTTATAATGGCTCTAGCAGTCTACGTTCTGTGCATTAGAACCTAAACAGATTCATTCTGTTCTTTCATCCAGGGCTTTAAAGGCCACAGAGGAGAGCCTGGACCACCGGGATCAAAGGTTAGTGTCTACGTTCAGCACTCTGACAGTATTTATTGATTTATTGATTTATTCAAATAATCAAATGAATATTTTGAGGGACACAAATCAGGGGCTTATAAACATCTTGTTTTTTCAGTGAAGCCTGAAATATATATATATATATATATATATATATATATATATATATATATATATATATATATGAATATATGAATATATATATACTGAAGTGCCATGAATAAAGACAGACTCTGTGATGCAGATTGACTCATTAAACACTTGTTGTTTACTTTTTGGTCTTATTAGTGATGAGTAAAACCTCACTTCTTTATGTATTAGTGATTATTAAACTCACTAATAAACTCAATTCACTCTTATTTACTCATAAAACTCACATTAAGCAACAAACATGGCTCTGTCTATAACCCTTACAATTCAAAGTGCTGCCAATTACACACTAATAAAATATACATTTAGGTACATAAGTCAATTCATTCAATAATCTGTCATTACAGGGTGGTAACAAAGGGTTTATTATTATTATTGCTAATAAAATGAATTATTACATAACACTTGAAAAGTACAAATCTATTAAAGGTATACTTGTTTGCATACCAGTTACCATTCATCATTGTTGATTAGTCAACAAAGATGTCAGAGCAGGCTGACCAGGATGGAGGCTCCTCATCCTTGGTCTAGTCTCAGTGGCACTGAAGTGTAAGCTAAGTGTTGAGCCAAAAGCCACAGAGTACCAAGAATGTCAACACGCAATTTGTCCATGACAGCACATACTGCACAAAACCTGTGTCACTGTCAATGTAAATGCCATCTGGAGGGGAGAGCTGAGAGGTTGTCGCAGGCCAGATTTGGCCCGCATCCACAGTTTGAGCAGCCATGAAAATGGAGTATTTAAATGTTCACTGATTCTTCTTCAAAATTACTTCACTGCAGGAGATTTCCTCTGCCCACCCAGACATGTATTCTAATTACATTTCTTTCTTTCAGGGTGAGGAGGGAAAACAGGGAGCCCCTGGGCGAGAGGGTCCACCTGGGAAAGATGTGAGTAAATATACAGCATGGAATGCACAATGTCAGCGAAATAGCACAGTATTAATTGTGTATTGTCACTGTCAGTAAAAAATCTCATAACAATTTATATTGGTAACACTTAATAATATGGGTCCTTAATTCTTCCTTTAGTGCTTCTTGACCAAGCACTATGCAATGAAGTGTTGCCATCAACATTCTTCATGAATTACTCCTCTATATAATAACTGTCTATGTTGATTCAAGGGTTTTACATTAGTAACCAGCTAATAAGCTAATAGTTAAGTGCTTACAAACTTACTGATATGTAATCCAGCTTTATTGTGTCAGTTATCCAGTAATTACTCCTCTATATAATGGACTGCAATCTTAACATAAGCATAATAAGTAAGTAATCAGTTGAGGACCATTGTACCAACCTCAAGTTTCCTTCAGTAATTATTAACTGCACAGGGATATCATTTAAGAATTCCCATGTTAAAATGTAAGAATATTTTACAATGTTTACAGTGCCCTTCATATTGTTTGGGACAACATAGCAATGATAGATACATTAAAGCAGTCAAGATTTGAAAAGAGTGATTAGTACAATGGTCCCCACTCACTATATTCATGTTAGGATTGCAGTTCATTATATGGAGGAGTAATTAGTGGATAACTGACATGTTAATGCTTGATTACATACTAGAAAGTTAGTAAGCACTTAAATAGTAGTTAAAGATGTGTAGTTACTTCAACAACTGAATACTGGTTGCTGATTAATTACCCACAAATCAACATAGAAGGTTATTATAGTGAGGATAAATAATAAAGAACTATGATGGTAATACTTCATTACTTAGTGCTTAGTTAAGAAACACTTAAGCATGAATTAAGAAACCGTATTATGTGTTACCGATTTATTATTTGTTTACACAATTTGAAAATGTTTTTTTTTATATTGTATGACTATTTTAGCATTAATAAACCGGTAGAAATATAAAATAAATGACATTGTTTGCTTGATTGGATCAACAGTAGTAGCGGAAATATCAGCAGTGATTCTTCCGTGGGCCTCTTATTAAAAGCAATGATTTATATAGAACCATGTCAAATCCAAGAATCAGGAAGCTTTTGTTTCATGGTTAAAGGGTTATTTACATTGGTGGAAAACCTTGGGTATATTTGGTATATTTGACATAGTGCCAAAAAGGTGTTCACTACTCTTTTTCAAGTTCAAGTTCAGAGTTTTATTTGTCACATACATAGTTATACATTTACTAAGCAGCAGTGCAATGCTTTGATATCTGTCTGCCCACATGAAACTACAGGATAGAATATAATGTGGAAATAGAAAATTAGAGTTTAATTAAAGAATTAAAGTAGAATTGTCAAATTAAATAATGTAAAATAAGTATAAAAACTATACAGTTTCTCCTACCAATAAAAACAGAGCATTTCAGTGACACATTTATTTAGTTTCAGATATTATGATCTGTTTTCATGTTCCACTGTAATATAGCTCTATACTGCAGAAAAAGCTCTGATCAACACAATTAAAACAAAGACTCAAATCCAGTTTGGAGTTGAAATAGCCAATGCCTAAACCATTAAAATATGTCTGGATCAGCCACTCCTGTTCCACTGGATTAGATTGGGGCATCCCTAAATAAAACATCTGAGACTCAGAACTGGATTGGGATTGAAATAGTCGATATCCGATCCATTAAAATATGTCTGAACTTGCCTTGATCCCAATTCACAAGATCAGATCTGCCATATATCCTTATTTTGAAGGTTTCTGTATCTTTCAGGGAAACGTTGGACCTCCTGGGCTTGAAGGCATGAGAGGACCAAGAGGAGAATCGGTGAGAAAACTCTTTTCACTTGGCAGCAGTGAAAGTGAGCTGGAAACTGGAGGATAAAAAACACAAGGAATTAAGAGTTGACTTGACTTTTGCATTGTCTTTGAAGGGTAAACCTGGCGAGCCTGGACCATCCGGAAAGCCAGGACCAGCAGGGAATCCAGTGAGTTTACTGACCACATCTTCCCATAGACGCTCCACTTGATCCACAGCCAAATGCACCCAGTTTAATTTAAAGTTGTACTGCCCTTGCATGCTGTTTTTCTTCTGACCCACAAAACTTTTGTATGTATGAATCGCATCTTCTTCTGGCATTTTCCCTCTGAAAGATTTGTATGAGATTTTGTCCAGCTCAGGATTAATCTCCCTGAATCCTTCTTAATGAGAGGCGCAGTGTGGACAGGCCTAAGCCAGGCGGATATTGGGATAAATTCAGTCTTTCTGTGTTACTCAGGGTCTTCCTGGAACCAAAGGCGAGACGGGAACTCCAGGATTACCCGGTTTTGCAGGTCCAAAAGGACCCTCGGTAAGCTGAGGCTTCCCTTAAGATTTCAAGCTGATGGTTTTGTGTTTGTCAGCGCTCGTTTATCCTTGTGGAACAATTCGAGCTGGCTGCAGTCTCTTAATTCCGCTATAAAGCTGTTCTGAGTTGGCCCGTTCCTTTGATTTGAAGCTCTTTGTGTTATGAAGGTTTTTGAAGCACTTGATAATAACACGTTTCCCCCTATCTAGGGCTCGCCTGGTCCCATCGGCCCTGAGGGCAAACAAGTAAGCACTCGTTCACAGCAACACTGAGAGTCATCCTTTTTTTTTTTACATTAGCTCTTTTTAAATAAGGCGACTGACTGTGACTGTTTTGCAGGGAATGCCAGGAAGACACGGAGAAAGAGGAAACAAGGGAGACAAGGTGATTATGAAGAGCTGGTGAACTCTTGCTTAAATCCGCACCCAGGGAATGTTTTAAGAAGGCTCTGGTTCAGATACACAGAGCAGAGTGCAGATTTTCACACACTCTGTATAGAGTCTGTATGCACTCTATATATGCTACACTTCACTTGCAAGTACAATTAAAGTTAATATCAGAATTTAAAAAAATGGGTTTTGAGAGTGTATGTTGTGAATTAGTTTAAGTAGTAATCTGCCCAACCAAAAAAATAGCCAACATGCTTAACCACCCTAACAGCAATGCAATGCATTGTTCTAGATTGTTCTGCAATCTATTATGGTACCTGTTACAACTGCATGTTTGAACACCAAAGCTTGCAAACAACCAGCACCAGTTTAACAACGTCCAGACCCTATCCTACATACTGAGCTCCTTAAACCTAGCCATAACCCTAACCCTAAACCAGAACTCTAACCTGCATATTGAGCTCATTACTCCTAGCCATAACCTAACCCCTACGCCAGAAGCCCAACCTACAGGCTTACCTCCTTCATTGTAAACATAACCTTAACCCTAAACCAGAACCCTAACCTGCATATTGAGCTCATTACTCCTAGCCATAACCTGAACCCTACGCCAGAAGCCCAACCTACAGGCTTATCTCCTTCATTGTAGACATAACCCTAACCCTAAACCAGAACTCTAACCTGCATATTGAGCTCATTACTCCTAGCCATAACCTGAACCCTACGCCAGAAGCCCAACCTACAGGCTTATCTCCTTCATTGTAGACATAACCCTAACCCTAACCCAGAACCCTAACCTATATACTGACCTCCCTAATCCTAGCCATAACCATAACCTTAAGATGTTCTCTTTCTGGAACGAAATAACACAGGTGATACGGTCACCATAAGTGTTTAGCCATTAAAGAGGTCTGGCAGCAGGAACTGCAATGCTATCTCTGTTCCGTTCTCTAGGGTGATCATGGAATAAAGGGAGACAAAGGCCAAACTGGAGATCCAGGAATGCCTGGGAACCCAGGACCTCCAGGCAGGAAGGGCCACACCGGGATGATGGGAATGTCTGGACCGCCAGGAGAGGTTGGTCCAGCTGGACCACCTGGAACACCGGGCCAGCCTGGACTTCCAGGACAAAGGGTGAGACCTCTTCAATTATGCATTGAATGCTCCAGTGCTCCCAAGAATGTACGCCTGCTCATTCATTGGTTCTTCAGCAAAATAAAGAGTTTATCCTGCTTTTGTTGGAGTATTAGTGAGGTCAATGTGTTGGATGATCACCATCCCACCCCATCCTCACCAACTCATCCCAAAAGTATTGGATGTAGCACCATCTTTCCAGAGGACACAGCTCCACTGCTCCACAGTTCAATGCTGGGGTCTTTATACCCCTCTAGCCCATGCCTGGCATTAGACATGGTACCAATAGGTTCATGGTCATCTGCTACAGAGAGTCCTATTCTAATGGTCAGACTTCTCTACAGGGACTAGACAAGTTGTGTGTGTGCATGCATGTACACAACTTAAAGTAGTTGTATGCATTCATTAGAAGGGTTGTCCACAAACATTTGGACATATAGTGTATGTAAATGAGCTGTTTTGTGACTTCAAGCTAATTACAAAAACAGCAGGAACCTCAGTTTCAGATATTATGGATCCTTTTAAAACACTGATGCAGATTTGATGTCTCTTTAGGGAGAAACACCATCACTGGAATCAATGCGGAGATTGATCCAAGAGGAGCTTGCCAAACAACTTGAAGGTAGGACTGGTCATATGAGTTCTGGTCATATAGCCTTATTTTGTCCTGTTGGGCTCAGCTGTGAACCCTCAGACATTTGTGGTTTAGATTAACATAATATGGTTAGTTTCCTTTGCTTTTGGATTATTTTAATTTATCAAATTAAACAAAGACAGTTTAAAACATAGTTCCACAATAAATCTTTAACCCCTTAACTCAGAAAGCCTTATTACACACTGGGGGGTAATAGTCAGTAACTACAGGGTCCTCTATACAAACTGGTGGGGCTATTGGAGGGGTTTGTAGTAACACTTTTGGCTCGCTGGTGGTCCAGATGCTTTTTAAGGGGTTAAACAGAGCAAACATTGCCATTGCATGTATTCCATCTGATCAAGTGGAGAACATTTAAAACAGCTGCAAACATGGCCAGATCAGACTGTCCAAGCAAGTTTAGCCCAAGTTCAGACCACAAAATGTATAAAGAAGTCTCCAGCAATCATAAAATCATCATGGGACCTACAGGTAGCTCCTACCAAGATGCTGTGGAATAATTTTCAGGAAACCCCTCACATACCACACACCTGAAAGAATTCTGCCTGGAGGAATTGTCTGAGAGACTGCTAGATGATTATAGGAAATGCCTAATTGAGATCAGTTTAGCCAAAAGGGAGAGATACCAGCTATTAGGACATAGGGTGTCCTAACTTTTTCCCATTTAAGAAAATGTTTATTTTCTATAAATTACATTTATTCAGTTGTATGAGTTTAGATATAGTATCTCAATCTCTCAATATTGTATAAACAAACAGCAAATGTCCGGATGTTTAAATATGTTATGTTATATCTTGTTTTAATCCCTGTATGATTTTCTTTATGCAATCCTAGCTAAAATGTCCTACCTCATGGCCCAGATTCAGCCCACACATGTTAAGAGCACGGCTGGACGTCCTGGCCCCCCTGGGCCACCAGGTAAAGACGGAGCACCTGGAAGAGCAGGATCGCCTGGAGAGCCTGGTATGCCTGGCCAAAATGGAGCAGAAGGCCCCAGAGGTCCAATGGGTCCTAAAGGTACTTTATGAAGGCAGAAGAGCTTTAATATTAATATCTTCATTATATCTGAACATATATATCAGCTAAGAGTCATTCTGGACCTTGACTCCTTTTGTTGCTGAATTGCAGGTGAAAGAGGTAGCAGGGGAGAGAAAGGAGAAGATGGTATTGGACAAAGAGGAGAGCCTGGCCCCACTGGTCCAGCAGGTAAGACTGTGAAGAATGCGCTGCAGTCATTTCAGGAACAATAGTTGCAGAAGGACACCTAGGACAGTAAACATCCTATTACCCATCACCTAGAGAGAACATCAGCAGACAAAAACCTGTGTACAGTTGTGTTACATTTACTTGCACATTTCAGTAATCTTTTTGGAGATAAAATGTTTAATTAAGAAAAACAACAAAAAAGAAATATAATATAATATAATATAACGAAATTAAATGATACATAAAATAAATAAATAAATGCATAAATAAGCAAAATTGTCTCAGGCCCTCGATAGCTGAATTGAATGAGGAAAGAGAGGCCTGCAGTTTTTTAGATTTTGTTCTTTGTCCCTTACAGAGTGACTTCTTTTACAGAATTTTCTAGAGAATATTAGGTTGTCTGCCTGTGACCTTAAGTTGAAGCACAGCTGGGTCATGCAGCATGACAATGATCCAAAACACACAAGATTTATGTTTTATAACTTTTAAATGGCTGTGTAAAAGTTATAAAATGCTGTTGCACAGTGATCTCCAACCCTCCTCCTGGAGAGCTACCTTCCTGCAGGTTTCAACTCTCACCCAAATCGAACACACCCCAATCAGCCAATTAAGGATTTTTGAACACAGGAATGAGCTGGATCAGATGTGTGTGGAGTGGAAGGGAGCTTTCCAGGAGCAGGGTTGGAAACCAGTGTTGTAGCAGGACCTCAATCTTGCAGTCTTATGTGACAGAGCTGAAGCACTGCTGCGAGATGAAGTGGAGAAAAATACCTCTATGGTGTACACGAATTAACAACTACAGAAAGTGTGTAGATTATTACTGCTGCTAAGGGGCTGTGGGGAGGGTGTAAACAGCTGTCACTTTTTCACACAGGGAGAATAGTTTTTGAATATCGTTTATAATTCACTTTATCCCTGTTTGACAAAATGTATCTTCAAATTGTCGACTTTACAGTAGAAAGAAAAAAGCTTCTTAACTGGAAGTCAAAGTAAAAAGATTTTAGTATTTGGAGCATTTCTATTTCTATTGGTCCATTCCATATGGAATTTTAACACAATGTAAAAAACAGCTGCCAGACTCATATGTTATAGAGATACAACTGTTCCTACAAGACTGACAGGATTCGAATAGTGTAGCAGATAATTACTGAGGAATCATCTGAAAGGTTCTCATCAGATGGACTAAAGATGACTTTGAGGTTTTTGTATTTCTTCAGTGTAAAAATGCAGTCTGAGCTGAGTTCTGTCTGTGCTGTAGGTCCAGCTGGAATGCCCGGATACAGTAAAGATGGTCTTCCAGGAGCAGCAGGAGCTCAGGGTGAACCTGGAAATCCAGGACCTCATGGCCAGCCTGGCCCACCGGGAGCTCCAGGGCAGTGCGACCCCTCTCAGTGTGCCTACTACGCCAGCCTGGCATCACGACCTCACACTAAAAACGTCAAGGGCACCTAAGCCATTCTCCACCATTCACCTGGACCTATTTATGAACTTAGAGATTCAGTGAAGCGACAGCTTTTCCTGTCTTCGGTTTGGGAAAGCTGAGGCGTATATATGAGAGTGTGTGTATGTGGATGTGTGAGAGTGTGTGTGGATGTCCTGCCATTCAGATCTAATAGAGAATTCCAGGTCGATAATTTGTTGGGTGGGCAGGAATGGGGGATCTGTACTATAAGTTGAGGAAGGCTAGGTGTTTAAATGTTGTTTAGCTCAGTTTCTTCCAGGGATCAGGGAGATTCACTCTCTGTCGACCAATGTGTGCTGTCCAGGCTTTCTGTGCAACTTGCAAAGGATTGCCTGTGCAAAGTTACCCTTACAAAGACCCATGTTCCCCTCATCTGAGGTGCCATAATGACGTCACCATTCCACCCCCTTAGTAAGCGATAAAATGATGGAGATAAATTAGGCTGAAGTCATCGCTCAGTGCCTGGAGGATTGATTTATCGTGACGGAGGGTGTAGGAGTCAGGATGGGGGCAGTTATCTAGTTAGGAGATTTATCTTCTGGAGTTTTATTGATGAGCAGGGGGGAGCAAGGCGAGAAGAACAAAAAGTGAAACATTGGGCTTTGAGATGTGATTGTTGTCGATCTGCTCAAAGATGGTGATACACTTGCCATCTTCAAAAATAAAGATGCTTCAAACGGTTCTTTGAGTGAACCATTATTGGTTCCATAGAGAAGATGTGTGAGTGTTAAGAACTTTTTAAAGGTCTAAGGAGTTGGCTCAGAGTGTCTCAATGGTCCAAAGGCTACCACTAAGGCCCTGGATCGCCAGTTCAAATCCTGAGCCGCAACGCTTTGCCATCAGCAGCAGAGTCTGAGAGAGCACAATTGGTAGTTCTCTCTCCAGCAATTTAGTTCTCTTAAGGCAATGTTGGCCGACACAAGCTGGTGTTAGTTGGTGCAGTGGCACTGGGGACCTGGAGCTTTCCTCTGAGCATGTCGGCTGCCCAGCAAGTTCGAAATAAGAGATCATGGCTGGCTTTGCTTGTATCAGAAGAGGCATGTGTTAATTTCTTACCCTCCTAGTGTTGGGAGCATTGTTAGTGCTAGGGGGAGCTACAAATGGGTGGATTTCCTTTGATGAAAATGTTCTTCACACTCACACTTCTGTATTACACACATGGTTCTAATGGTTCCAGAACCATTAGAAACACCTTTATTGTTGAGATTTTTTACATTTTAATTATTTCTGGGGCTTGTAGCCAGTTTGCAGACTTCTTTAAATAGACTAAGCTAAGTTATATCCAGCATGTATTGATCAACAACCTAAAATGGAATAATCAAATTCTGAAAGATTAATATCATCATTTTGTTTTTACTAAATAATTTTTTAACATTTTTGGGCAAGTGTGAACTGTAATTTCAGCACCTTCCATTTATGATCTATTCAACTGAAAGCAGAGTGAGAGCAAGGGTCAACTCCAAATGTAGGAACAACTGTCTGGCTAAACATGTAGAATAATGCAGTTCTGTGCTGTTTAGAACCAGACAAGCTTTATGGCCTAAGTACAGAAATTAAAATAAAATACTGCTAAATTGCAGAAAGAGGCTGTGGCTGTGGTAAATTATTTTTACTAAGTTTGAAGGCTGTACCTTCAGGCTGACTCTCACTGTAAGAGTTTACACTTATCCTGAAAAATTATCATTTAAAGCAACACTATAGAAAATAGCAGCTTGCACCATGTAAGGTGGAGATGCGAGCAGCAAAAAAACTTGTAAAAGCTGTGTAACACTGTGCAAAATAAGTCATATTTGAGTAACCCTGTCACCTCAGTTCACATGCGTTTGGCTTAAAGCGCAAATTACCCTTCCCGTCTGTAGAAGCAAGAAATGACAATTCTCCATACAGTTGCTTTAATGATGCCCGAATTTGGTCAAAATTTACAAAAAGTGACCAAAAGCATGTTCTGCTTGTAAGCTTGGTTTATTTGACCCCATGCTCTCCCCTAATGCAATGTCACACTTTGTTCCTCAGAGAAGCTTTAAAACTGGAACTAAGCAGAGAAGCAAGAACTGCATTACACATGAGGCTGTTATCCTTTCCTAGGCTAACACTTGTACCGTTAATCAGCGTAATTGACTCATAAAGTTGTGTTTCTGCATCTGCTTTCTCTTATTGCTCTTGCTAGCTTCTTCTTTCCATCCAGTATCACAAAGAAGGTTGTTAGAGTAACCGGCGCTGTCCTACAGAGGCTGTAAAAACAGGGTTGTTAACCCAGATGGAAAATCATTGTACACTTGATTTGGTTTGGTTTAATAATAAGATACTTCCTCACTGGAAGTCTCACCTCCTCCAGCACGGCCTCCTGTGAGCCAATTAAAGGCACCTGAGAAGACTGGGAGTCTGTTTGAGAAACCTGGAACCTGAATGAAATGACCACAGCCCTCAACGAGGGACTTAATTCAACTGTAACATTCACAGCCAGGTCAGGCATTGTTTGCTTGAGTAACAAATGGGTAGTTTGAATAGTCAGGGGATCAAACCTGGGCTAATTTTGCTGGACTTGCTTTGCTGGATGGTTGTATAGCAGAAAACAACCTGAATTAATAATGATATGAGTTAGAACTATGGCCTGGTGCTGATCTAAGAGTAATCTACTCTAAAGTAATCTAAAAGCATATAACCAAATGGAGCCCATCTATGTACTGTACCTAATGAAGAAATGATTGTTTCATATTAACTAAAAGAGTCTGTTTTCCACCTTCGCCCAGAGCAGAACTGCACAGAGCTATCTGTTTTGGGTGATGCAAGGAGAGTCTATAACCAAGATTTTTAATAGTATTTTTAGTTTGTTTGGTTTATTTTTGTTGTTGTTTTGCTTGTGTGTGCTCGCTCGCCTTGCATAAGCTTCACAAATGATAAAAGACAAGTGCTAATGATGGTAATGATGGGACATGTTTTGACAAGCTAGCTCATTACGCTCACATAGTCATGTAAATTAAGTGCTGTTGGTCTTTTCGCAAGTAAACCTAATTGTCAGCATTTTCCAACCGCCACCTGCTCATTGCTTCACAGCTGGTGTTAACATTGTCTCAGCTTTTTTTTTTTGTCAGGTTTTTAATGTCACATTTCATTTTCTTTAATCATAAGGCTGCATTAAATTATTTTAATGAACTATTGGTACAGGAATTGTAAAATAGCATAAAGTATGCATGAAGTCTACTTGTTTATACTGATTTCTTGGTGCTAAAATCATCTAAATTGGGAGAATGTGTATGTATTGGAAGGAAATATATGTTGTAATAAAGAGAGGATCAGGCCCATTTTCTAGAACATGCATTTTTATTCTGAATCTTGTTTGCCTTTAAGGACATTATTACACCTGCACTTTAAATCAGACCCTGGTTCGTTTTCACCCTTGCTGTGATTCGTTTGGGTAGGTGTGAATACAGTAATTACAAAGTGAATTGTGCTCTCTGGGGCTCCGGGGGGTTAATGGCAAAGTGACATGGCTCAGGATTCAAACTCAGGCCAAACAGGCAACACATTTGACCTCTGGAATTACTTTTTTGTTCCTGCCATAGACAGGTTTGACCAATAAGCAGTGAAAATGTTCATACGGGGTGTGTTGTGATGCATTTTTTGGCACTTTTTTTACCACACTAAGGGGCAAATTCTTCAAGTTTACAAATTCATTGACTGATTCATACCAGTTCCCACAAACTATAGGTGTGAATTCTGTTTGTAGGCTGAAGCAAAAAAAAAAAATTAATTAAATTGATTAATTTATATATATATATATGTATATATATATATATATATATATATATATATATATATATATATATATATATATGAATATATTTTTATATATTAATATATATATTCAAATGGTTCCTACAAAATGATAATTAAAATGAATACATATTTACATATTTACATTTCTTCAGATTATGTGTTTAGTTATATTACCTTCATCTACCAATATTGTTTTAGTAAAGATCAAATGTTTAAATATAAAAAACACAAGGTTTTCATAGGGTCAGTTTTACCATTTTGGTGATTTTTCTGAGTGACCGTGACTCTGCCTCTATTTACTGCCTCTATTTATTTTAGCCTGAGTGCTAATAAAGTAGTTCAGGTACAAAAAGAAATGAATGAAAAGCACTGTTAAAGGGATAGAAATTCAAAGACTCTCTCACCTCTGAAACACAGCTCAGTGTCACCCGGCTCTAAAACGCAGTTCAGTGAGCTGTGTTATTGTTTCACATTATATATTGTGTGTAGCAGGGGAAAATGCCCAAAACAGCAAGAACCATGTAACTATTGGCCTTTCCTTTATGAGAGTCTATTTACCTTGGCACTGACGTTAAAGACCAAGATGAAAAAAATGGCTGAGAACTGCCAAATGATGTTGTGCTGTTCTTTTATGAACAGTGATGCATGTAATTGTTTCCTCAGTGTAGTCTATTCACAAAAGGTGCATTAATAATACAGGCTGCTTCAAGCAGCTCATGTTGGACAAGAAAAGCACACAGTTCCAAAAACTTTGAACACCAGGTTTCGTTCTTTAGGTTCGTCACAACTTCATGTTTCAGGATGGAAACAATAATGGAAAACAGGCTCACACTGACAGGGACACTCTGAAGGTTAGAGAAGTAGACTTTGGACCAGAAGGTTGCTAGTTCAATCCCCAGGACTGGCTTGATGGATACAGGCTCACACTCACAGATGCAGCCTAAAAGTTAGAGAAGCATACTTGGGACCAGAAGGTTGCTAGTTCAATCCCCAGGACTGGCTTGATGGATACAGGCTCACATTGACAGGTGCAGCCTAAAAGTTAGAGAAGCAGGCTTGGGACCAGATGGTTGAAAGTTTGATCCCCAGCATTTACAACTGACAACTACAACTGAGGTGCCCTTGTGCAAGGCACCTAACCCTATGAGTGTATTCTTAACACCCTTTTCAACAGAAATTCTCTTGATTGTGTGCAAAGTACAATATTACAAAATTAGGACTGTAAGAGATGTAGGCTTGAGACCAGAAGGTTGCTGGTTCGATCTCCAGGACTGGCATCTATGACTGAGGTGCCCTAGAGCAAGACACATAACCCTCACCATTTTGGGGAGCTGTTCCCAACATCCTCATCAATGGAAACTCTCCTGATTCAAGAGTGTGTGCCAAGCTAAATGTACTTCAGGGCTGGACAGCTCACCAATCCACGAAACAGCAGTACATACAGCATGTTGGATTTAAAGCAGTTATTGATAGATACAGTTTATGTGAATGAGACATTCAAATGGACAACCTTTACTGATTTCCTGGAGAATTTTTATTTCAGAATCCCAATCATTGCACCACAGTAATGTTACGTGGACTTGATTTAGCTTAGTCTTTGGTAGCATAACCGCCACTGTTTTCTGATCAGATTTTTATTAAAGGAATTGTAGAAATACATCGCAATTACTCGATTGGGCATTTTTTAACTTTTTAAAACAAAATGAAATAAAAACTTCCCACACCCCAAATCATTTCACAAAAGGCTTTGGTTTACAGCTGCTCATCAGATTCCCAGCTTGTGCTATAAAAATGAAACCATCTGCACTTCCTCCTTTTATTGTATGTACAACTCACAGCTATAACTGCACACTGGATCAATATTCAAAGGATTTGTCTTCGTGAAGATGAAAGTCTCTGTACAGCTGTCGGAAGGTTCCCCCATTTATGCAGCTTCACCTGGAACATCTGGAGTCTCTTCAAGTTTATTAGATGCACTTCCACACAATTGGCTATTTGACACTGATTATGATGACGATGATGGTTGAAGGTTTCTTTCAAGAGCTTTCACCTAGTTCATGGGCCCTTAATGTTGAGGGGCTTTTTCCCACTCATGACGTAAAGGGGTTGGGGTCTGAAGCAGTTTGAGGGGTCACAGAGGCCAGGAGGTCCTGCAGGTCCCCTGGTTCCGGGGGTGCCTGGAATACCGGGTGTTCCTGCTTCTCCTCGGGCGCCATTTTGGCCATCCTTACCGATGCCGGGCTTGCCAGGAGGTCCTACGTCACATGAAGAAGTGAAGGAAGCAGACAGGTGAGACACTACTAAAACCTTTAATGGCACAGAATCCCATTTCAGAACTATTACAGGTTTGTCTGGTCACACTGACATTAGCCTTAAATATGAGAAGAAATTAAGATGCAACACAATGACATGATCTGTATCTGTAAATAAATAAAAGTGAAGAACTTCCACTAAACAGTTAAGACATGGTTCTCAGTTGTAGTTAATGGCTTTACGTGTTCTTTGGAAATTCTGTCCTTGTACTCATGTTCCTCTGCTTATCTAAAAATCTGATGCTCATGGTTAAGAAAGTCTTTATAGGATATGTATTGGCCCTTTTGAAAGCATTTCATCTCATTGTTTTATCCTCATTTTATCCTAGAATGGCTCAACTGCATAATTTAATTACTATAAAGTTCACAAACAAATGTCCAGAGGAATCCAGACACCCCATAAGGTGGCACAGACTAGTAAAGGGGCATAAACCTCCTATTAATACCCTTGATTCCAGAAGAAACCCTGGAAGAATAGGATGTCCACAAACATTTGGCACTGAATGAACTGAATGCATTATTAAATATATAAAATAAAAGTTGTTCATTTTAGAGAACACTTCTTTTGAAATGAATGTGATTCTGCCGGTCATCATGCAACAGTGTCAACGTGACCTTTCATTTCAAAAAGAAAACCTCGGGCAGTTGAAGCTTTACCTTGGGCGCCTGGCTCTCCATGGATGCCTGGGATTCCAACTCCCTTATCACCCTTCTCGCCTCTAACTCCAGGATCACCTGTAACAAACATACACATGTTCATGTACACACACAGCGCTGTTTTAACCAAGAAGGTGTAGGCCCAGGCCTTCTAATGATGCTAAATAATGTCATTAAATGAAATGAGCGAAAAATAAAACAGTTTTGAGCAAGATTATTAACCCTTCAAACCCAGAACCAACAATTACTTACCAGAAAAGTTTACTTGTTTAACTGAAGTGTTTATTTATTTTTTCAAAAGTAAATGAACACTGCATATAAGTTGTATTTTGTACTGTATTTGACACTAAATCTGTCAGGAGTGCTCAGAGCAGGTGTTTTTTAAACAAACTAAAACATATATAACACAACATTGTTGAAGCACTTGTACTAAAATGTCAAACTTTCTGTGTATACTTTTCTGGGGCAGAGACCATGTATCTGATTACTTATGTAATTATTATTATTTCTTTATTTATTGTTGTCATTATGTATATTATTTGATAATAATAATAATAATAATAATAATAATAATAATAATAATTAATATTTAAGATTAATAATTATTGTTGCAGAGGTATCAAAAACCCACACATATTACACATTTGGATTTAAAGGGTTAATGTTTTTATACAAGCCACACCCATCTCTGTTTCTAGCACCCACTGTTGTGTAATTCACTGTAATTCATCTGAAAGTCACATGAGTGGAGATGTCTAACTTACCCCACAAGTTAACCTATTTCTACTTCATATTGAATTCCATGTTTAATCAAGACAAACTTCACAAAGTTGCTAAATGCTAAAATTTGAATATCACACTTATCACATCTAAGGGACATTTCTGACTAATCCGGGCATAAAAACAGATTTGAATGTATATAGGAGGATATGAGCTTCTCTCAATGTTTACCTTAGTGATTTTGGGAACCGTGTGGGAAACTACCTCCACCATGTTTGGTCGCTTTATTTTAGCCTGGCTAGCTCTCACTGTGAGTTGTTAAAACTACCTCCATCATGTTTGGAGGCTGTTCTTTAGTCTGGCTAGCTCTCACCATGGGTTGTTGATGAAACTACCTCTATGATGTTTAAAATGTGTACTGTAGCTTGGCTAGCTCTCACTGTGGGTTGTTGATAAAACCACCACCACCATGATTAAAGGGTGTACTTTAGCTTGGCCAGCTCTCACGGTGAGCTATTGATGATACTACCTCCACCTGGTTTGGCAGCTGTGCTTTAGCCTGGTTAGCTCTCACTGTGGGTTGTTGATGAAACTACCTCCCCCTGGTTTGGCAGCTGTACTTTGGCTTGGTTAGCGCTCACTGTGAGCTGTTGATGATGTACTTTAGCCTGGCAAGCACTTACTGTGAATTGTTGATGAAACTACCTCCCCCATGCTTGAAGGCTGTACTTTAGCATGGCTAGCTCACATTGTGGGTTGCAGATGTGCTTCTAAACGGTGCTCACCAAGAATTGTATAAGAAATAGTATATGAATGAATTCTGGGACTTCTACACACAGCTCAAGCTGGTTTTGATGTGCTATGCACTGCACTTGCCGCTCACATCTGCACAAGCTGCTATCAATACCACTTACTGTATGTGAGTGGCGAGTTCTTTTATTAGAGTTCAGTTATTTTCACTGAATAGAGACAGAAGCTCATCTGTTGCTGCACAGTTTGTGTTGGTCATGCCAGAGCAACACACACTAACACATCACCACCATGTCAGTGTCACTGCAGACCTGTTGTGTCCTGACCATTGAAGAACAGGGTAAAATGAGGCTAACAGAGTATGCATAGAAACAGAGGGATACAGTCTGGAGTTATAGAACTATGCAGTGCTCCTATATGCTAAGTGGAGCTGATAGAATAGACAATAAGTGTAGGAAAAAAGAGGTGGTATTAATGTTATGACTTATCTGTGTATATGAACCATTACATTACCTAAAACCCCCTGAAAAAGCCATTTTATTGGTGTATACAAAGTTGACATTTTACTCCATACTAATGTGTCCCATTCTCCTTAACATTACATTAGCGAAACATTAGCTGTCTTTTTTTTTTACTTTTTCTCTCTTGGCACTTACAAACTGTTCTGGGTTCATTTATTGAACAATTGAGATGCAGTTCCACCGCGTGATCTCATTACCATCTCCTTATTACAGTTCCATTTCAAAACTCATTAACAAGCACAGTCTTCCTCCCCAGCTAAAGGGCTAATGAGCGTCAGCCGAACTCAGCATCGGGATGATGAAGCTGTAAGATACATGACGATAAAGCCCCCCCTGAGTTTAGCATGAGGAGCAAACTGCGGGAAATCAATCCCTGTTGTGTCATCTGAGGTAGTGCATCCGAAGGTGAATTGCAATTATGGGATTATTAGCAGCGTTAGCTGTAATGAACTGTTGGCTTCATGATGTTTTGCATCTCGGGAAAAATGATGCCAAACATACAATGCCTGATTTTAGATGTGATCAAGAAATTGCAATAAAAAGAAACTTAATTTTTTTCTCTAAAGTTTCACACTAAAAGCTCTCCATAAAGAAGGCCTCAGCCAGAAACGCATTTTGGTGAACTGTCAGCCTATTGCCATAGAAGATTGCCATTGAAATTCAGCTTTTCATACCCTGCTGAGAAACTCAGTTCAAGACCAGGTTTCAGAAGCTCTAAGATGGTCTTTGATGCTTAGGGATGTTGAAAACATTCCTACCTATAACTTGACCATGCTGATGGTCAAGCTGGTCATACTGGTGGACTGACATGATAATGCTTCTAATGCTAGACAAACAGTATGGTCATACTGGCCACACTGGTCAACCACATTGGTCAACCTGGCCGTACTGATGGACAAGTTTGGTCTTGTTGGTCATGCTGGTAGACCAGCTAAACCATCAAACTCAGTTGAGAACTTCAATTAGGTCAATTAGCTTAAGCAGCTTAAGTGAAACAAGCTGGCTTTTTCAGCAGCGTACTGTTGTAGTCAAGACCACTAGAGGCAGGGCTGAGTTTGTGTAATAAATGTAATTAATAAATAATCATTCTGACATTTGAAAAAAAAAAATGGTTATATACATATATTTCTCTATATTTCTTCTATATTTCATCTCATTTCTCTGTCATTTCAGCTTCATGTGAATGTTGGCCTGCATAAAACCCAACCTGTTCACAGGATTGCTCTGCTTGTGACAGAGCTGACTATACAGCTGTGCTCTCATGGAATAAAAAGGAGGATCTTCTTCCACCTCTCATTCAGCGTCTGAAGACCAGGCACAGACTCAAAAACTACAACACTTCCCTAATGAAAACTGTACCTTTAGGTCCTTGTTTTCCTGGTAGTCCATAAAACCCTGGAGGTCCCTGAGGACCTGGCATTCCCTGGGGTCCAACTACTCCAGCAGATCCAGCTGGTCCGGGGGGTCCAGGTGGGCCCACTGGTCCTGGGGTACCAGGAGCACCAATAGGCAGAGGCTTCTTAGCCACTTCTTTCTTGTAAGCGTCCAGATGTTCTGCGGAATGAACACAACATTCATCAATCTGGTTGCTCTGGATCTCAGGTTCTTAAAAGCATCAGAGCTTCAAATGCCACCCAATATACGGGTTCCAGGCATTGTTCTGTACTGTAAAATAAACACTGATCTTGCCTTCAACGACTGCTGCACAGACTTCCCGAATCCTCTCATCACTCATTTTGGGACCCTAAGCAACATAAACAGGGTGAAAAGATCTTAATGTAATATATGAATTTAAATCATATAAAATAAAAATATAGTATGTGAAAACAACAGTGCAGCTCATATTTCCTATATTTCCTATTTTTATTTTTTTTTAAATACTTAAATAAAAGTTCATCCTGACGGATGACTCACAGGGAATCCTCTGGGTCCTGGGGGTCCTGCCATTCCTCTTTCTCCCTCCAGGCCTCTTGCCCCCTGGGGTCCAGCCAGACCCTCATGCCCTGGCTGTCCTGGACGTCCATCAGCTCCTGTAGCTCCTCTTTGGCCTTTCTCTCCTCGCTTCAGAAAAAAAACAACGCAGTAAGAAATAAAAAAAAACAAAAAAAACAATCAACTTTAAACAAAGAAATAAAGAGGGGAGTACAGAGCACCCATCTTGCACACAAACCTCTCCTTTGATTCCAGGAACGCCTGGGGGACCCTGTAATAAATAAATACATCATTTAATTCATTAACAAGTTAAGAATTCAGTCACAATATTTCAAGATATTACATATGTAAACTGATCAATGTCAGCATATGTCCTAAAGTATCCAGACACTCTTCTAATTAGTGCAGAATTCAGCTGCTTTAGAGTACTCCATGACTGGCACTGGTATTTAATTGCACAACATATATCTCTAAAGAACATCTCTGACCAATAAAACAAGCCAAGTGTAGTTGGCGGGGTATAAAACCCTCCAGCATTGGGCTGTGGAAAAGTAGAACTGTGTTGAATGAATGCATACTGAGTGGGGTGTCTAAACTAAAGAAAAAATAGAAGTAAAGGGTATTTCACTGCCTCTGTGTGTTCAGTAAAATAGCTCACCAGCATCATCATCATTACACTTAAATATAAAGTTCTGCCATACCTTCACTGAAATATAATCACTAAACATACACTACCACAATTACTACACAGAAATATAATCTATAAATTTAGATTATTCCCATAACTACACAAAAAAATAATATATACATTTAAATTGCCATCATAACTACACTACAATATAATCTAGAAACTTAAACTACCACCATAACTATACTAAAAAATAATCTATACATTTAAACTACCACCATAACTACACAGAAAAAATATCACTGAATATTAATTATCACCATACCTACACTGAAATACAATCTATAAATGCAGACTATTCCCATAACTACACAAAAATATAATATATAAGTTTAAACTGCCATCATAACTACACTAAAATATAATATATAAGTTTAAACTGCCATCATAACTACACTAAAATATAATCTAAACATTTAAACTCCCACCATACCTACACTGAAATACAATCTATAAATTCATACTATTCCCATAACTAAACAGAAATATAATCACTAAATATAAACTACCACCATAACTACACTGAAATATAATCTATACATTTAAACTATTCTCATAACTACACTGAAATATAATCTATAAATAAAAACTACCATCATAACTACACTTAAATATGATCTATAAATAGAAACTATAACCATAACTACACTTATGTATGAACTACCAGCATAACTGCAATTAAATCTACAAAAATCACCACTACTCTTAAACATAATCTATAAACTTAAACTACCACTTTAACTACACTTTAGTTTAATATACTAAATTAATCAATTACTTTAAACAATTATTTTAGAGTTAATCATCCATTTTACAACCGACATACAGCTTAGGCTAAAAGTACATAACTTATTTAAAGAACATAAATAATCACTAAATCTTAAATAATTACAATGTCCCGCAATTAGCCTGTATGCTAGTCACATTTATTTGGTTTTGCTAATGCTATGTTAAGAACTCAACCCTGTTATCGCCAACTTTGTGATCCACTGTCAACACAGAAAGAGATATTATTCCTGAGATAATTTTGAATACAAATGGGTCACACTGTACCTGTTCACCTTGAACTCCTGGATCTCCAGTGGCACCTGGATCACCCTGCAGATGGAGATGAAGGAAAGTGTGTGATGTGGGTTTTTAATGAGACGAACAGTTAAAGATGAGTCTGCATTAGGAATTTAGTCCTCCAGCACATACCTCACTTCCTTTAGGACCAACTACACCCATAGGACCCTGCAAATAACAAACACACACACTCATATACAAGACAACATGCAGTCTGCACCTTTTCAACACTGCAAGTCAATACTAGGAAAGTCAATACTTCAGCTCCCAGAGACCACTTCATTCCCTTACTGGTAAACCCATTGATTTAGTGATTGATTTATTCACAGGTTCCTTCATCTACTTTATTTTCACCAGTCATGTTAATGGAGGGCACATTCTCTTCTACAGTAATGACCTGCCAATTATTTCCCATAGCATGAATCACTGAGATCAACATGTGTATTGATCTGAAAGGGGTGTTCAATGAGTTCACAGGAATAGACTGGGGTCACAAACTGGTCCTGTTCTCTGTGAAATGCAGGTGCTTTAAAGGGTTCTTTGAGCAATGCCATAGAAGAAGCACTGTTGGTTCCATTAAGAAGTATGTTTGTCCAGAGTGGTCCACCATAATCAGCAGGACTTCACTCCTCCTTGTAACTTCTTCAGTGGAAATTCATGTGGACTCTGTGGGATTCTTACAGTGCACTGACAGTTTGCCACTATGTTTTTGGCAGAATACCAAAGCAGTGCACTACATAGTAAATAGGGCACAGTTTCTAGTCTTTGAGATCTGGGATGAGTGCTAAAAAGGTTATAAAGGTAAAGGTGCACGTATTCGTCACTGTACAGCGTGGACTGTACAGCGAAATGTATCCTCCGCATTTAACCCATCTGGTAGTGAACACACACTCACACACACACATGTGTTAGGGGCAGTGAGTACACACACACACCCAGAGCGGTGGGCAGCCAACTCCAGCGCCCGGGGAGCAGAGAGGGTAAAGGGCCTTGCTCAAGGGCCCAACAGTGGCAGCTTGCCGAGCCCGGGAATCGAACCCACAACCCTGTTATCGATATCCCGGCGCTCTAACCGCTGAGCCACCACTGCTCATATTGTATATCCACTGCTTATATTGTACTTAAGTACAGTAACAAAGTATCTTGACTATCTGATTATCTTGCTTATTTGATAGTGAGCTGTTTTACAGATAAGGCAGTTTAGTGGTGTACCAAACGTATAAAGTTGACTGTAGTTGTAGTGTTTGTATACACTAATCGTGAACATTAACATGAGCTTTCAGTGATTTCTTTGAGCTGTGGGCAGAATGAGTGTCAAAACGGGTTTTCTAAAATAAACACAGGGTCAGAATTAGACCTCCAGCACTATAATACCAGTTAAATGTCTCTAAGCAAGTTGCACCTTGACCAGATGCTTTTGGTAGCCATCAACAAGCTTCTGGCAGAATGTTGGCTGAATATTTGACCATTCCTCTTCTCAGAATTTCACAGGTTTCTGGTTATTATGTTTTTTTTTTAATAGACATCTACATGAAGACCATGGAGTCTGACTGCAGATATCAGCCTTTATCAAGAAGTCTTAATGTGGATCATGGAGAAGCATGTGGGCTGTTGTTGCCTTATATCAGTGGTTCCCAGCTAGTCCTGGAGTATCCTCTATCCTGCCCATCTTAGACTCTGTTTACACCTGGCCACTTCATGTTACTAGTATCTGGATTATATCCTGAGACTTTAGCCACATGCATTTACACTTGGTAGTCAAGTGCGTCTCTGGCTAGTCAGGCTAAAATCTGATTGCTGTGTGGGACAGAGTATGTAAATTCACTTGTTGCACTGCAATTATTACTGGTGTTTTGGTTGTACTGGGAGGGGTGTGCATCTGGTTAAAATGAGTCTTGGGTGTGTTTACACTTGCAGTATTATGTGGCTTAACCTTATCCAGATATAATCCTGATACTTAAAATGCATGAAGTGACCAAGTCTTAGTGTTTCCTGGTCTAATAAACCCACATTGACTCAGGAACAGGTTATTAATGAGTGGACTGGACTGATCAGGGAAACCTCTAAATATGCAGTTCGAGATCTTTTAATTGTTGCCCTAATCCCTTAAACTCCATTAGAAAAGATTCATTGACTTACTTGCCAACTGTTAGCAACTTAGCATAGAGCCCCACAGGGTTCTGTTTTAGAGCCTATAAACCTTCAGTTTATTATGACAGTAATGTGGTTATAGGTTGTAGTTGTAGTATAATACTTCAAACATTACCAAATGTTAACACAAGACTCTAGTTAATGGTTACTTAATCATTTAAATTATAATGCTCTGTAGTGTATCTGTAGTTGTATGTATTAAATGATACAAATTGAATTAACCTAAATGCAAAAAAAAAATCATAATACTTATAAACTGTGTAATAACTTATAAGTAATAGGTTACTTAATATTCCGACCATTAGTTAGTTGGTGGTTAATTGTAAAATAAATATGTGTATAACGTAATATGTAGAATTACTATTACTGTAGTATTAATATTTAATCATTTAGAAATGTTTAAGACATTTGTTGTGTTAATTAATGAAACATTATTTAAACATTTTGTAAGACTTAATAATGTCTTAAGCAGTGTCAATTAATAATTAGTTAAGACATTTGTTTATTAATTTACCTTTAACTGTACTGTGTTATCCAAAAGCTTATTATTAGCCTGCTTTATCCATTCCACAGCCGCCTCTGCTGTGTGTTTAGGGTCATGGGAACATGTAGTGCACTGCGAGTGCCCGGCCTCACCTGATCTCCTTTGTGACCTGTGTGACCTTTGATTCCACGAGGACCCATCAGACCCCGATCTCCTTTCTCACCCTGTGGAGAACATTAAAACTGAACATCATCTTTCAACCTGGTTAAAAAGAATATGAGAGCATTTGGCTGGATGTACGGACGTACAATATCTGCATAGAATCACACTGAGTGAATTAGGCAAACAGTTGTGCATAATTTCACTTTTGAGAGATCGTTAATTATCCTCAGTAGCAGTGCAAATTGAAGAAATCACGGGGGGGGACTGCTGACATCAAACTGAGCTAACAGTGTGGGATCCCTGATCAACAGAGCTCCAGCAGCAGAAATGAGAAGACTACTCTGTTTCGACTCAAAGAGGAGGACAGGGATCTGGCATTTTCCCACTCGCTGACTGCTAGACTCACCGTAAGACCCTGGGGTCCCATGGGGCCGACTGGACCCAGCTTTCCAGTCTCACCCTGGGGGAAAACAAGAGATCAACAAAACATATAATCTAGACTCATATGGGATGGCTGAGTTAATTAAATAAATTAATAAATAAATTATATCACTTCCAATGGTCATTGTAGATGCTCACTGGACATTCAACTAACATTCAACTGAATGCCTATTAAATGCAACTGTACTCTCAGCTAAATGGTTGTCTATTGAATATAACCCTGCACCTAACTCTAACCCTTATGCTTGCCCTTGAATCAACCCTAAATCCTAACCCTAACCTTACCCATAACATAAACCTAACATCTAAACAGGCTTTCACTACACAATCATTTACATCCAACTTACAATTCAGTTGCATTTAAGGGAGATTTAGTTGAATGTCAGGTAAGCATCTACTACACATGTGCAATGGACCCTTGAAGTACTGTGATAACAAATAAGTAAATAAAAAAAAATAATATATGCAGTAATGTAGGGTCTACACACAGTGGCTCCTTTGACCCCAGGGACTCCATCCAGTCCAGGAGCTCCCTGTTCACCCTGCGGGAATTAGGATTGATTTGGTCATCATGGCACAAATAATTTACATTTACATTTATGGCATTTAGCAGACGCTCTTATCCAGAGCGACTTACAAGGTTACTGGTATTACAGAGGTGGGCCAATGTAATGTTAGGTGTCTTGCCCAAGGACTCTAATTGGTGTAGCGCAGTATAGTCACCCAGACTGGGAATCAAACCCCAGTCTCCCACGTGGTGTGGTAGCTCACTAGCAGGTAGTGGTGTTATCTGTTGCTATCTGTTGCGCCACACCAAACACCAATAATACATATAATCAGTCAATCAATAAAAGATATGATCACAACATTTGTTAACAACCACGTAATGTAAAAGCACAGCTCAGCTGGTTATCAGTTCAATGTTATATGCTTACAGTGGGGAAAAAAAGTATTTAGTCAGTCACCAATTGTGCAAGTTCTCCCACTTAAAAAGTTGAGAGAGGCCTGTAATTGACATCATAGGTAGACCTCAACTATGAGAGACAAAATGAGAAAAAAATGTCTGAAAATCACATTGTCTGATTTTTAAAGAATTTATTTGCAAATAATGGTGGAAAATAAGTATTTGGTCACCTACAAACAAGCAGGATTTCTGGTTGTCACAGACCTGTAACTTCTTCTTTAAGAGGCTTCTCTGTCCTCCACTCATTACCTGTATTATTGGCACCTGTTTGAACTCGTTAACAGTATAAAAGACACCTGCCCACAACTCAAACAGTCACACTCCAAACTCCACTATGGTGAAGACCAAAGAGCTGTCGAAGGACACCAAAAACAAAATTGTAGACCTGCATCAGGCTGGGAAGACTGAATCTACAATAGGCAAGCAGCTTGGTGTGAAGAAATCTACTGTGGGATCAATATTCAGAAAATGGGAGACCTACAAGACCACTGCTAATCTCCCTCGATCAGGGGCTCCACGCAAGATCTCAGCCCGTGGGGTCAAAATGATCACAAGAACGGTGAGGAAAAATCCCAGAACCACACGGGGGGACCTAGTGAATGACCTGCAGAAAGCTGGGACCAATGTTACAAAGGCTACCGTCAGTAACACACTACGCCGCCATGGACTCAGATCTTGCAGTGCCAGACGTGTTCCCCTGCTTAAGCAAGTACATATCCGGGCGCGTCTGAATTTGGCTAGAGAGCATTTGGATGTTCTGGAAGAGTATTGGGAGAATGTCTTATGGTCAGATGAAACCAAAGTAGAACTGTTTGGTACAAACACAACTCGTTGTGTTTGGAGGAGAGTGAATGCTGAGTTGCATCCAAAAAACACAATACCAACTGTGAAGCATGGGGGTGGCAACATCATGCTTTGGAGCTGTTTCTCTGCAAAGGAACTAGGACGACTGGTCCGTGTACATGAAAGAATGAATGGGGCCATGTATTGTGAGATTTTGAGTGCAAACCTCCTTCTATCAGCAAGGGCATTGAAGATGAAACATGGCTGGGTCTTTCAGCATGACAATGATCCCAAGCACACTGCCAGGGCAACAAAGGAATGGCTTCGTAAGAAGCATTTCAAGGTCCTGGAGTGGCCCAGCCAGTCTCCAGATCTCAACCCCATAGAAAACCGTTGGAGGGAGTTGAAAGTCTGTGTTGCCCGCCGACTGCCCCAAAAAATCACTGCTCTAGAGGAGATCTGCATGGAGGAATGGGCCAACATTCCAGCAACGGTGTGTGCCAACCTTGTGAAAACTTACAGAAAACGTTTGACCTCTGTCATTGCCAACAAAGGATATATAACAAAGTATTGAGATGAACTTTTGTTATTGACCAAATACTTATTTTCCACCATTATTTGCAAATAAATTCTTTAAAAATCAGACAATGTGATTTTCTGAATTTTTCTTTTCTTATTTTATCTCTCATGGTTCAAGTCTACCTGTGATGTCAATTACAGGCCTCTCTCATCTTTTTAAGTGGGAGAACTTGCACAATTGGTGACTGACTAAATACTTTTTTTTCCCCACTGTATAAGGTCACACTTCACTTGGATAACCAATGTGGTCGGAGAGATGCTTTCTAGATGATGACCTTGCATCAAACTTACGTTAAAATGGACACTGTATCTATTAAATTCACTTGAACTATCCCAAACTGCAACCCTGGCCCAACTGTAATCTTCATTCACATTACTAAACACATCCTTAAGCCTCACCTTAATGCTCTTGAGAATCAACTCACAGAGTTTCACAGGACAGATTTGTATTACTTTAAGCATCTAGAGATAATTATTGGGAGCATAATCAAATATGGGAGCATTGATACATTTGTTAATGTTTGAGATATTCCAATAAAGCAATCATTAATCATTTGGTGAATCAACCTGTCCTGTCTATTACAGTGTTATTTTAAATCACTATTAAGAAGTTTCAAACTTACTGGTTTACCAGGGATACCAACTGGACCTACAGGACCTTCAGCTCCAGCTTCACCCTGTAACACACACAGGCAAGTAAACATCATGTGCCATGTCTTGGTCATTCACATTCAAATTATCGGTGGGTATATGTGCAGCTGTGATCCAGTGATTAACTTTCTGAGATCATAACCTGTTCAGTTAAATAGTGCTCACCTTTTGACCAACTGGTCCCACAATTCCTTGCTTTCCTGGCAAACCCTGTATTTTGGATACAAGACAAACATTTCCTCACATTTTACAATTTACATTTACATTACATTTATGGCATTTTTTAGCAGACGCTCTTATTCAGAGCGACTTACAAGGTTACTCGTATTACAGAGGTGGGCCAGTGTAGTGTTAGGAGTCTTTCCCAAGAACTCTGGGGCAGTGGTGGCTCAGCGGTTAGAGCGCCGGGATATCGATAACAGGGTTGTGGGTTCGATTCCCGGGCTCGGCAAGCTGCCACTGTTGGGCCCTTGAGCAAGGCCCTTTACCCTCTCTGCTCCCCGGGCGCTGGAGTTGGCTGCCCACCGCTCTGGGTGTGTGTGTGTACTCACTGCCCCTAACACGTGTGTGTGTGTGAGTGTGTGTTCACTACCAGATGGGTTAAATGCGGAGGACACATTTCGCTGTACAGTCCACACTGTACAGTGACGAATACGTGCACCTTTATCCTTTATCCTTTTTTTATCCTCTTATTGGTGTAGCGCAGCACAGTTACCCAGACCGGGAATCGAACCCCAGTCTCCCACATGGCGTGGTGGCTCAGTGGCAGGTAGTGGTGTTATCTGTTGCGCCACACCAACCACCAGCAATTTACAGCAATTTACAGCAATTACAGCACTACTGGAGCATGTTCAAGTGATCACATTGATGATCCTCCTGTGAGATCTAGATGAAGATCCGGTGGAAAGACACCAATGAAGTAAGTGTTCCTGAACATGCAGCCATTTCCAGTAACTGCACTATGGTAAGTTGTCTGTGTATCATGCAGTCTGGTGCACCCTGAGAATGAACTGAACACATTTACTTTTAGTGTGAAACAAATCTTGGATTAAAAGATGATTTAAAAGCCAAACACCACCCCCATGCTTGCATATGATGAACGACGCTGTAAATGCTTTGTGCCACAATGAGGTGGCTGCAGATGTGGGATTGACTTTATAATTTTATTATAATATTTTCAGATGAATCCAGCATTACTACTTTCAGTAGTCTTCATTTTCTGTTAGATTTACTTTAAATGTACATGTTGTAATACATTACAAATCCTTTACATCAGCCTTTATATCATTACAAGGGCCTCCTGAACACACACACACACACACACACACAAGCACACACACACATACATAGACTCAGACCCAGTCATATACTTACCGGGATTCCCACAATGCCTCTGATTCCAACAGATCCAGGCAGTCCAGGTTCTCCCTGTTACACACAAACAGAGTCTATATTCCCATCTTTACTCAGACGTAAAAGCACTTGCTACCAGACTTCCAGACTGTCTCTTGTTCTGGGCATCAACTTAAGTACCGGTCCCTAAATAAGCACGTCTGTCACAATTCATGTCAGTCTATTACAGCCATCAACCTCCTTTACAAAATGTACATGAACAAATACACTCATCAGCCACAACATTAGCTCTGACCTCTGAATGCGTCTTGTGGTATCTGGCACCAAGACTAATGTTTTAAGTTAACGCTGTAAGTCTTGTAAGTTGTGAGGGGGAGCCTCCATTAGCATCAATGAGCTTTGGGCACCATTGGCTCTGTCACCGGTTGACTAGTTGCCCTTCGTGGGAGCACTTTTGGTAGGTACTGACACCACTGCATACCACAAAAATCCCCATAAGACCTGCCTAATGTTTTGGAGATGCTCTGGCCCATTCGTGTAGCCATTTCTTTCTCTAAGTGACTTAGACTGACCATTTTCCTATATATACAGTATATTTAATGTCACTGTAGTGTATATTAAAGAAATAATATGATTAAATGATTAAGCTGTTCACACTAAAAGAAGATGAGACTATGACTTACTTTCTCTCCTGGAAGACCTGCAGCACCATCTTCTCCATTTTTACCTGGCTCACCCTACAACCAATGGATTTTCATCATCACCAACATTCATTTATCATCCTCATTATCAGTACAAACATTGTACATCATGTTTGATCATTTCTCACCAGTTCTCACAGTTAAATCTACCGCAGGCGTCAGTGTCTGAATCACACAGTATTTTTTTTACTCACAGTTTCACCTTTGGGTCCTGTGGCACCTCTTTGACCCGAAGGACCAGCTGCACCCTGTAATACAGACAACACACTTAATAAAAAGACCTCTGCAAAATCTTCAACATATGGTTTGTAGTGTGAAAAGAAACTATATGACTGACTGAAGGCAGGAGGGACCTCTGAGGACTTGGGCTGAAGTGTTGAACAGCTTCTGCTTTGAGCTAGAAGGCCCAAGCCCCTTGATACTTTTCTGCATTATATTTTTGAAAGACATTTTGTCTACAAACGTTTTGATGAATTAGATTTTACTAATTTGGAAATGTATATTTGAGAATAGCAAAAACAAACATTTTTTTCACTCAACAGCAACGAGAACACACCCCTCTGTGCTCCTTCAAAAGTTCTGTCCACCAAATACATCTTTTTAGATCTGCATGGCCATAAACCCCTTTGCAAGGTTAGCGTTATCTTGGTTGTGGATTAGCAAACTGTTGCTACAATTGCTTTTCTGCTTTTTCCAGTGTATAAGCAGTCCAGAGAGCTAGCATTTTTATGAAATTTGCAACATTTGACTAATGAAAACACTGTAGTATCCATCCTGATGGTTACTGGTAATGGTAACATGACATTGTTATATTACTGGACATGATTTGTCACGACAGCACATAACATCTGCCATAACATGTTTATGGCATGGTTATGTCAATGTCATGTGGCAGGAGCGATACTGTTACTGATGTCTTCCCATCATGTGATGTTACTTCCCTCATATCTCTATTTTTTTACTGTTTTTATTTTTTTTATATAATGCGAATCTGGCAGTTGCCCTTTATTTTCTGTCCAAATTTCCAAATGGACCAATAGAAATATTCCAAAATAATGACTTGGAATAAAATCTTTAAAAACTGACTTCCATTAAAACTTAAGAAGGTTTTTCCGTGTCTTGTAAAGTCTTTTTTAGAGATATGTGTTTTTTGTGTGACAGCGATGATAATTGTTTTCCACACCACAGACACTCACATTCTCTATTATGAAACCATAGAGACAAAGGGACTAAAAAAGCACTTACATCATCACCCTTAGGCCCAGGATGTCCGTCACGTCCTCGGATTCCTTCAACACCCTTTTACAAACACACACATCACAGCACATCACATACACACCAACAGGTATGCACATTTTATGACTGACTTTATAATATTATTTCAGTCAGATGAGGCTGAGGCTGAGTCAGATTCTGCTCTGTAACACTGCCTAGTGCTATAACAGATTACGACTAATCTGTGATCCGCACAGATGTGAACTGTGGATTAATTGCCAAAGTTTAACCATAAATCTGGACACAGAGCTGCAGTGAAAACACACAGACTGAGCAGCTGTCTGTCACGCTAACGGTTTGGAAGCACTGAGCCACAAGAGCTATAAGGCAACATATTGAGCACAGGCACCATCACTACACTGTCCAACCACCTCACCAATGTTTACACATCTTTACTCTCGTCTGATCTAAGAACTTTTTGTTCAGCTTTTGTTCGTCAGATCTTTTCAGTTTTGGCTGTCATCTATCCTTGATGTTTGACAAGCACAAATGCCTCCTGTTGACCTCAAAATGACGAACTGCACTATTAACTTTTACTTTTACCTCACAAACAGGCCATATCAATAATAAAGTTGATATGGAAAGAGTACTGAAAAAGTATCTGATCCCTGACTTACAAACTGTGATTTTGTGATCCGTTACATTACTAACACTGACCCTATTTAACTTTACCTGAGAACATGTAACCTTTACATAGCATACAATATTTCAGCAGGCCAAAAGTGACTTGGAGCACCGTGCATTCTGAAAGGCCATCTGACCATAGAGCTCTGACCACAGCTGTCCATTCTGCTCATAAATACCACATGAGGTCGAAACTAACCTAGATGCTAATGCAGCAGGACAGCATCTGTTTGATCCAATCAATGAAACTCTGCACACTTACTGGAGCTCCTGGTGGTCCGGTGGGTCCGGGAATACCATTGAAACCTGGAGGACCCTGAAATGAGAGAGAAGGGAGAGCAACATGTTAGTCTGTATTTGGGGTTTCATTTGTTCTAGTCATACACTGGCTAGATACTGACTTTCTGAGTGCTAGATACTTTTTTAACAAGCGCTGGCTAGATACTGACTTTCTGAGTGCTAGATACTTTTAACAAGCGCTGGCTAGATACTGACTTCCTGAGTGCTAGATACTTTTAACAAGCGCTGGCTAAATACTGACTTCCTGAGTGCCAGATAATTTTAACAAGCGCTGGCTAGATACTGACTTCCTGAGTGCTAGATAATTTTAACAAGCGCTGGCTACATATTGACTTCCTGAGTACTAGATACTTTTAATGAGTGCTGTCTAGACACTAACTGCCTAGGTACTAGATACTTTTAATAAGTGCTGGCTAGACACTAACTGGCTGTGTACTAGATATTTTTAACGAGCACTGGCTATATACTACTTTCCTGAGCACTAGATACTTTTAATGAGTGCTGGCTAGATACTAACTTCCTGAGTACTAGATACTTTTAACGAGTGCTGGCTGGACACAAACTGGCTGAGTACTAGATACTTTCAACAAGCACTGGCTAATTTTCAGGGTTGGTAAGAACAACCGCCCCCCCCCTTAAATAACATGCTCATCAAGAAAATCCCTGAGCTTCTCAGTGGCCAGCCCACACCTACTCTAATGTTCATAATTAATAAATCATGTTGGGACATTAAACTGCAACTCGGCTGAAGTAAATAACATTTTTATCACTAAAATTATTACTGACTTTACTGTACACACACACACACACTCCTGCTGAATTGCTCTGTTCAGTCACCAGTCTTCACACGCCTGCTGTATAGAGTTTTAAACAGATGTAATTAATTCTGTTACATATTGAACAGGGCCTGCATTACTGCTGATTTAGCATTTCTCTGGTCTGATGGGTCTCTAATGCCTGCTCGACAGTACACACTGCTCATAAAAGTGCATGTCACTTTAAAAAAATGCTTAGATAGCTAAAAATAAATGTCAGACACAGCAGACGTGATTGTGCTAACTGGTCCTCACTACAAGTTATTCAATGGTAGCACTATTAGCATTTTGTAAAGTGCATATGTTCTCTTAATCTCATAAACTGGAGCTGTGTGTCATTCTGTAGTTGGTCAATGTCAGGAAATCCTCTCTGGATACTCAGAATTACGAGGTTGTTAATGAATCACAATATGATTGTTGCTACATGCAACTGACATCATTAAATGACCTCAAAACAAACCAGCAAGCTCTGCCTACTGAAGTGTTAGCAATACTGCTACTGTGTGCTGATTGGTTTTCGCCAGTGCTACTGAGTGCTGATTGGTTTTCGCCAGTGCTACTGAGTGCTGATTGTTTTTTGTCAGTGCTACTGAGTGCTGATTGGTTTTCGCCAGTGCTACTGAGTGCTGATTGTTTTTTGTCAGTGCTACTGAGTGCTGATTGGTTTTCACCAGTGCTACTGAGGGCGGATTGGTTTTTGTCAGTGCTACTGAGTGCTGATTGGTTTTTGTTAGTGCTACTGAGTGCTGATTGGTTTTTTCTAGTGCTACTAAGTGCTGATTGGTTTTCACCAGTGCTACTGAGGGCTGATTGGTTTTTGTCAGTGCTACTGAGTGCTGATTGGTTTTGGCTAGTGCTACTAAGTGCTGATTGGTTTTCACCAGTGCTACTGAGTGCTGATTGGTTTTCGTCAGTGCTACTGAGTGCTGATTGGTTTTCGTCAGTGCTACTGAGTGCTGATTGGTTCTTGCTAGTGGTACTGAGTAGCGGTTGGTTTGCACTAGTGCTACTGAGTACTGATTGGTCTGCACTAGTGCGACTTACTGCTGATTGGTTTACATTATTGCTATTGTGTGCTGATTGGTTTGCTAGTGCTACAGAGAGCAGATCGGGTTGCTTTATTGCTACTGAGTGCTAGTTTAAATACTATTGAAGCTATTAAATTTTAAGCTATAAACTAATTAGCACAGTACTTGCAGGGTTTAAATACATACATCTTGAGTGTTCTGAAAATAAAAATAAAGCAAAAATGTATTTTCTTTACAGAAATCATTAGGCTTTCCCTGAAGGTTCCTTTCTGACTAGATACAATGACAAAATAAAAAATGTATTTTCTTTACAGAAATCATTAGGCTTTCCCTGAAGGTTCCTTTCTGACTAGATACAATGACAAAATACATTCTCAGACATTCCCTGAATCTCTTACCCGATCTCCCTTATCACCATGGTCTCCAGGGTAACCAATAGGCCCTCTTTGACCCTGTTAGGTGTGAAATTGGGGCGTGAAAGAAAGGAAGGCAATATTTACTACAATAAGGAACTATAAGAAATATAACATCACTTTGATTCAGACAGGAGCAAATAAGAATAAAAGCTGAAGTGTCTTTGACAAAAATGGAACAGCAAATTCCTTACATCCTCTCCAGGACGTCCAGGGGGTCCTGGCTCTCCTACCACTCCTGGATCTCCCTTTGAATTAAATAAAAAAAGAAGAATATCGGACAACTTCAGAACATCGGACATCTACTTCTCTCTGTTCTGAAGTTCAAAAGACTGATACTGTCATAGCACTATCATACGCCATAGCCCTGTGCATAGTTTAGATGTTTAGC
The DNA here is from genome assembly GCF_030463535.1 of Salminus brasiliensis. NCBI lineage: Eukaryota > Metazoa > Chordata > Actinopteri > Characiformes > Bryconidae > Salminus > Salminus brasiliensis. The sequence goes on from NC_132879.1 coordinate 8,473,312, forward strand.
ATCACTGGATAAATAATATAAAACCCATTTGGTTTTAGATAACTGTATAAAAGGATTCTTATCTTCTCGTCCTGTTCAACCTCACAGCTGTCAGATAATCAGTAGGAACAACAAATAAATATAAATAATATCCAGAATAAAGTTCTAATAACAATAATATCCAGAATGAAGCTCTAATAACATTAATATCCAGAATGAAGCTCTAATAACATTAAAATCCAGTATGAAGTTCTAATAACATAAAAATCCAGAATGAAGCTCTAATAGCATTCATATCCAGTATGAAGTTCTAATAACAGTAATATCCAGAATGAAGCTCTAATAACATTAAAATCCAGTATGAAGTTCTAATAACTTAAAAATCCAGAATGAAGCTCTAATAACATTTATATCCAGAATGAAGCTCTAATAACATTCATATCCAGTATGAAGTTCTAATAACATAAATATCCAGAATGAAGCTCTAAACATTAATATCCAGAATGAAGTTCTAATAACATTAATATCTAGAATGAAGCTCTAATATCATTAATATCCAGAATGAAGCTCTAATAGCATTAAAATCCAGTATGAAGCTCTAATAATATTAATATCCAGAATGAAGCTCTAATAATATTAATATCCAGAATTAAGCTCTAGTAACATTAATATCCAGAACTAAGCTCTAATATCATTAATATGCAGAATTTAATTCTAATAACATTAATAACCAGAATGAAGCTCTAATAACATTAATAACCAGAATGAAGCTCTAATAACATTAATATCCAGAATGAAGCTCTGATAGCATTCATTTATGCTATTAGAGCTTTTAGAATAGATAACATCTCTTTGCATATTTTTCTGCAGGGATGTAAAACTTCCTATTTTACCTTTTCACCCACAGCACCTGGCAGCCCGTCCACACCAGGGAGTCCCCTGTGTCCCTGAACAACAACAGTAAACAATCAGTACACACTTTCAGAGAGGATATGTAAAGCAGTGGTACTGCAATTGACTTTATTAGAACCCCCTACATTGTACTTCTTTTCACTGACCACACTATTAGAAACACATACCTTATACTTCTACTTACTGGCCACTTTATTAGAGACATTTACCTTATAGGTTACTGTACAGGTGCACAATTACAGACTGTGCTGCACAGTGCTGTAAACACGTATCGTTTACTGTCCTTCAACCTTAAACTCCTACCTTCATGCCTGGCAGTCCCGGAAGTCCCTGAGGTCCAGCCGGACACATTGTCTGACACTGCTGTGACACACACAGATACACACATCAGACGTGTTCTACTAAGGAAGAGGTCATAAAAGCTGACAAATACACTGAAGGGCACTCCCCCCTCTTAAATAAATGAGTATGAGCTTTATCTCTCAGCACTGGAATTGAGCATGTAAAACGGACTGATCTAGGGTCAGTTTTCAGTGAAATCAGACATCAGTGTTGTAAAACAGCACACTCTTAACAGTGACAGTCCTACAAATGGTTCTTTCAGTAATGTCTCTCTCAGTTGCATAAAGAACCATGTTTGTGATATGACAGTGTGACTGTAATAATTAATATTTTATTTTTATATTATCCCTTATGGGACCACAAGTAGTTCCTCTATAGCATCTCCCAAAGAAACTCCTTTGTAGCACAATTTTTGTTAAGATTATGGTTCTAAAAATGGATCGGCTAAGCCACGTTCAAAGTCATTGTAAGAATATATACGCATATCCTATATGGACAAAAGTATTGGGACACCTGCTCATTCATTGTTTCTTCAGAAATGTTAAAAAAAGAGTTCATCCTGCCCTTGGGGGAGTAACTATATCTACTGTCTATCTACTATGAAGAAGGCTATTAACTAGATTTTGGAACATTGCTGTAAGCATTTGATTGCATTCATTGAAAAGCGCATTAGTGAGGTCAGGATGTTTCATGACAATTACCACCCAACATCTTCCCCAACTCATCCTAAAAGTAAGGGTTGGAGCACCAATATTCCATAGTCCACTGCTCCGCAGTGTCATGCTGGGGGCTTTATATCCTTCTAGCCCTCACCTTGCATTAGGCATGGTGCCAATAGGTTTAGGTTTATCTCCTCCAGAGAGTTGGGACTAGATAAGCTGTGTGTGTGTTTTATGTGAATAACAGCATTTAACTAAGGTTTAAACTGGAGTAGATTTCAGGCAGGTTCAGCTGCTGTTTTTTTTTAATAAAAAAAGAAAATTAAAGGCAAGAAGCACTCACAGTCTCCCCGCTTCCTTCAGGATTCCCAGCACCACCAGGCCCCTATAGGCACAGTTAAAGCAGCACAGTCACAGCAGACACAAACATAACACAAGTTCAGCAGTTATAAACACAACACAGTTTCAGTAGTTACAGCAGATAAACACACATCAGAGTTAAGGCAGCATAGTTACAGCAGTCAAACCACAGCAGAGTTACAGCAGTACAGTTACAACAATACAGTTACAGCTGACACAAACACAGCAGAGAACAATTACAGCAGACACAGCAGTGAACAGTTACAGCAGACACAGACACAGCAGAGAACAGCTACAGTAGACACAGCAGTGAACAGTTACAGCAGACAAAGACACAGCAGAGAACAGTTACAGCAGAGAACAGTTACAGCAGACACAGACACAGCAGAGAACAGTTACAGCAGACTCAGACACAGCAATGAACAGTTACAGCAGACAGACACAGCAGAGAACAGTTACAGCAGACACAGCAGAGAACAGTTACAGCAGACATAGACATAGCAGAGAACAGTCACAGCAGACTCAGACACAGCAGTAAACAGTTACAGCAGACAGACACAGCAGTGAACATTTATAGCAGACAGACACAGCAGAGAACAGTTACATCAAACACAGCAGAAAACAGTTACAGCAAACACAGCAGAGAACAGTAACAGCAGACTCAGACAAAGCAGAGAACAGTTACAGCAGACACAGACAAAGCAGAGAATAGTTACAGCAGACACAGACAAAGCAGAGAACAGTTACAGCAGACACAGCAGAGAACAGTTACAGCAGACACAGACAAAGCAAAGAACAGTTACAGCAGACACAGCAGATAACAGTTACAGCAGACACAGCAGAGAACAGTTACAGCAGACACAGACAAAGCAGATAACAGTTAAAGCAGACTCAGACACAGCAGAGAACAGTTACAGCAAACTCAGACACAGCAGAGAACAGTTACAGCAGACTTAGACACAGCAGAAAACAGTTACAGCATACACAGCAGAAATACATGTTTATAAACATACAAATAAATGAATGGTTAATACCTAAATATAAAGTGAAACACATGCATTTAACATGATATGCATGAATACACAGAAATGCACACCCACAGTTCCTCCATACACCTTACAGAATTACTATCACCCCATAACAGCACAGAGAAATTTTCAGGCTTAGGCTTATCTTTACCTTAGCTTTTCCCTACATCTATCCCTTCTCAAAGCTATGAAAAAGTAATGAATAACTAAAGTAAGACTGTTCAACCAAAGTAATGAATCAACCAGTATTTTGGAACAGGCTCAGCTATGATAATGTGGCCTTATTCTGCAGGGCATGGCTCTACAATCTTAAAGGAGTTATATCAGGCAAAAAATAAATTATACAACATTCCCCTCTCACCCTCAATGTAGTCTACCAGTCCAGACATGCTTGGTGTCTGCTTATTTAGTTTTGCACTGAAGCTACAACGCTAACAGGATAAGAAGGCTCATGCAGTTTTGTAATACTGTATTGATTAAAAAAATTACAATATCATTTTTTAATAAGTACATGCATAGATTGGTGGCAGACTATGATTCATTTTGTGTTGTGTTTGAACTCTGACCACTAGATGGCAGTGTTGTGCTCTGTCTTCAGATCCCAGTGTTCTGACTACTTTTTCTTTTACTCAGATTTCATGCAGATGGGTTGTCCTAAATTTGATTAAAAAAAAACTACATTTTACGCCACAGTATAAAAATATATTGCAATATACAAAACGTAAACTCTGTATTGTGGTCCACAATAAAAAAAAGAAGTATTGGGACACCTGTTTCTCCCGAAATGAAAAAGTATTAAATTAAAAAGAGTTCATCCTGCTTTTGTTGGAGTAACTGTCTCTACTGTCCAGTGAAGAAGGCTTTTAACTAGATTTTTGGAGCAAGTTAGGCTGTTGGATGATCACCACCCTCCACCTCACCCCCAACTCCATAGCTCATCCCAAAAGTACTGGATGGAGAACCATACATCATTGCAGAGAACACAGTTCCACGGCTCCGCAGCTCAATGCTGGAGGGGCTTTATACCCCTCTAGCCCCTCTCAGGGACTAGACAAGCTGTGTGTATGTATGCATTTGTCAGCAATTGGTGCAACTTAAAGTAGTGGAATGCATTCATTAGAAAGGGTGTCTACAAATATTTGGACAGATAGTGTAATTTTACACATTTACATTCTCTTAATCTCCCAATCAGCTCCTAGTTTCTTTAAAACACTGCAGTCAGCACACTTCCTGTGTGTGTGTGTGGTGTGTAGCGGTACACACTCTGTTGTTGTTGGTCATCTGGTGTGTAATAACTGGTTTATAGTGGGTGAATCTGCTGTGATTTGGGGTTTGGTGTGTGTGTGTGTGTATGTGTATTAGCATTAGCCTCCACTCGGTTCTGAACTGGCTCTTTAGTGCTGGTATAAAAACAAAGAATGGTGAGTGGTTCTCCCGCTGGTAAAACTAAGCGTTTCACTGACAGTTTTATAAAGGTTCAGATATTATGGTATGTTCCATTGTAAAATAGCCTCTAAACTCCTTTATTTACCTTCTGAGAACTTCTGCACTGCTGCCGGCTGGGCATTAATGTTCATTAATGGAGCCTTAAAGACACCAGATGGTGCTCTGAACACTAAATCAAAGACTTTGAACTGGTTTGCGGTAAAATAGCCAATGCCCAATCAATTCAAATATGCCTGGATCAGCCCTGCTCCCGATCCACTGGATCAGATTGGGACACCGAACCTGTCTTTGCTAATAGTAAAAATTGTCAATCTGATTTTCTGAATTCTGAAACTACTTTTGAAGCAATTTGACTAACTTTGTTGGCATTAGGCTACAACAGACTGTGTTCAAGCACTGGAATGATCTAAAATGAGCTAAGAGTTTTTCTTACTGGGAGGCCAGGAGGTCCAGGTGGGCCTGGAGGTCCTGGAAGACCATTGGTTCCTCTTGGTCCAGGGGGTCCCTGTCAGAAAATCAGATACAAAAACATTCTACGTAAAAAACAGCATTTTGGTAGTGCAGCAATGATTGATACAGATTTGGGGCAACTTGAGCTTTACTGAATTTTTGGGCTGTTTTCTGAAACTCCTAATACTGTATTTTTCATGTTAATTAAAGTGGCATCCATCTGTATGAAGAATAACTTTTGCCTGAAGTTTATTTTTCTTTTCCTATTTTTAAAATCAATCAATCAATCAGTCAGTCTCTGGTGTCACACAGGTGGTATAAACACCTGAAAAGTCTGATACCATTCTAGCCTAGAGCTATCCTTAAGAGCATTTGTGCTCCCTTTATTTTTAAGCTCAGTGTACACATTCTGACTAAAATCTAAAAGTATCAATGGTTAAAATCTGGTGAAAGACATCACATGTAAGTGCCTTTTTAGGGTTTTAAGAAAAGATCTAGGGAACAATTTTGGAGTCTACACATGCCTTTTTCCTGCTAATGAAGTGGATACAAGATTTCAACACTTATTCCAGTAAGTGATGAATAAACCCAAAACAAAGGGAAATGTGTTTTAAAGGCCAATGTTTTAATTATGTACCAAATCACTGAAACAGCCTTTCTGTAGAGGTGAGAGGAACTAAAAGAAATTCACATCTTTGAATGTAAACCTAAAATCAGTTTATTTCAGTGTTTTATAAAACTATGCTCTTGGTATTTGGCTGTTTTATTTACAATCACTATTATTTATTTAGTTTATTTTATATTTACATTTAATTACTGATCAATTCACTACATTTCTGTTCTATTATTAACTTTATTATTTTATTAATTTCAATATTATTTTATTGTACTTACTTTTAAAATATTGCAGAATACTTTCATTTCATTTTGAATTTGTGTTGTCCATATCATTTTATAATTGTATTTTTTATTTGATTTTTTATTGATTTACTATTGTTTTTGTTTTAGTTTTAGTTTAGTTATAATATTTTGTTTTAATATTGTTTTTTGAAGGTCAGTCATAAGTTTTAGAGAAACTATTCAGCACTTGCCTTTTCAGGTAACATCTCAACAATGTAATACATTTGACCAAATCTGTCTATGTCTATGATGGACTTCTGCTGATCAATATATAACTTTGTGGGGCTCTAAGGGTCAATATCCTGAGTTACTGTAAACCAACAAAGAAAACATGATCACTTGCAAGAAAAACATTCTGAAAAGCTGGTAATGTCTGAGAGACAGTATGTACATCTATCCAAATGTTATTTATAAGTGATGCTTGGTTTGAAGGCACTGACCTCAGGGCCGATGTTGCCCTCATCTCCTGGGATACCAGGCTTTCCAGGAGGTCCCTGAAAGATGAGAGTAAAAACAGAGACATTGCTGTCATATCAAAATCGCATTTTTTAGCTTGTATGTTTAAAACACCAGCTGCTCTTTAGGTTATGATGAATGAATATGAGAGTGATGCGAGGTGAGAATCATCTACATACAGGGGGTCCAACAGTCTCAGGTCCCTGGAAAAAGAAAAACAACATAAGCAAACAGATGAGTCACGCTCAGAAAGTCAGTGTGACAGTGTTGAAATCGCAGAAATTGATTGAAAGTACACATCACCAAATAATGGACAGTGCAGAAAAGCTATTCTTAGCCCTGTATTGCTCACATTATGAAACAATGTTTGAAAAATGTTTGATTGACCTTTCTAGCATAACATGGACCTGATCATTTAAACAATTAAAAAAAATGTTTTTGAGGCAATATTATGTGACAATCAACATGAAAATAACAATAATAATATTAATAATAATAATGTTACATAAACAACAGGATTGGTTAACCTTCTGAACCTAACATTTTTTATTCTGCTATTAATCATAGCGCAGAAAGTACTATGAAATCTATGGTGATGGCTTAGCATATCCTGTGGAGTCCCACAGGGCTCTATGTTAGGGTCTATGAAACTGATGCTAATTATGACAGTATTTTGGTTGTTTTTTTATGATTATCAAAGACTTCAAATACTAAAAGCGTAAACAGTTATTCAGAGATCTGGGGATACACCTGGGTGTATGTATGTGGGTTTATATGTTTGGGAGAGTCTCTACAAAAGATGAAGACTTACTGAAGGTCCAGCTGGTCCTGGAAAACCTTGCAGACCCTGGATTCAGAACACACACTGAGTACACAGGAATTACAGTGTGGTAAACAAGTAAAGAATATTGTTTGTGATCAGTGCTCTTACCCTCTCTCCCACTGGCCCCCGTGGCCCCATCGGTCCCATTGGCCCCTGAACAGAAAACATCAGTCATATGGTGTCATGATACAACAAGCCAACTGAAATGAAGAAATGGGCTTTGATTAAGGTATTAAATCTCTTTTCTCCACAATTTATGTTTTTTTTTATTCTGCATTTCATTTCTTAATCGTATTGTAAAAGCTTGAATATACAGTGGTACTCTACTTTTGGACTCAATGGAAATCTCTGAATCTCTGAATTATGTAGCAATTATAATTATTGAATTATTTATAATATATAATAATTATATAATTATATATAATAATTATTTATTTAATTAATGCAACATCACTAGTCAACCAACGCGCTCGGAGGAAAACACTGTGATGCATCGCCAGCAGACAGTGACAGCCAGTGAAAATACCATCTACCCATCTTGGAGAGAGCAAGGCCAATTGTTAGCAGCTAGCAGCAGGACCATGGCTTAAACTAGCAATCCTCTGGTCATAGTGACAGCGCCTGATTCTGCTGGACCTCTCAGGGCCCAACAAGTTTTCCTTTTAACACTACTGTAAATCTGCCGGTGTTGTTTATAAATCTGCCCATTTATGGTGTATTGTTCCCAATATGTTACAACGAACAGGTAAACTGATAAACAGTGTTGTAATGTGCAGAAGTGCATCTCTGCCCACACTGACATCTGATACACGGAAAAATACAGATTTCAAATACATGTCAAAGCCTAGACTGTATTGGCCAACATACATTTTAGCAGTATATCAATATATACATACATATAAACTATATGGACAAAAGTATTGGTTGTTTCTTCCAAAATCAAGGGTATAAAAATAGATTATCCTTCTTCTGTAACTGTCTCTACTGTCCAGGGAAGAAGACTTTCTACTTGATTCTGGAGTATTTCTGTGAGAATTTGATTGCATTCAGCATCAAGGACATTAGTGAAATCAGGATGTTGGATGTTGGCAATACTTCTCTACAGGGACTACACAAGCTGTGTGTGTGTGTGTGTGTGTGTGTGTGTGTGTGTGTGTGTGTGTGTGTGTGTATTTTCAATGGGTGCAATGGGTGCAACTTAAAGTAACTGAGTGCATTTGTTAAAAGGGGTGTCCACAAACATTTGGACACAGAGTGTATGTACATACCATATAAGAACATATAATTTCAAATACTGTGTTCAGTCAGATGTTCCCACAGCTACTAAATGTCCATGTGTTAATCATCTCACAGTTGTTAAGGACATCACAAAGAGTGAAACCCAACACACACACACACACACACACACACACACACACACACACACACACACACACACACACAGAGTATGTGGGCTGTGATAGCATCTTGGCACTTACAACTGATCCTGGAAGCCCTGGTAAGCCTCTCTGGCCCGGCAGGCCGATCTCTCCCGGCTCTCCTTTGCTGCCCTACAACACACAGATACACACACACACACACACACACACACACACACACACACACACACAAATAAAACAAAAACAGCTTTATCACAGAGCAGCATCGGCCGCTGTCGTTGCTTAGATACGCTGCAGCACGGCGGGTCAATGCTAAATCAATTAGAGACACTCTCCTGCTCTCCGCCGCATCCCCAGCAGTACACAGAGAGGCAGCCTGCTGGTTCTAAACTGGACCAAGGTGCAGTCTGACCATGTCACTGTGGTCCTGCAAATATGGTGTTTTCTGCTGTCATTTGTGACATGTGCACTTGAGGGTGTTGATTTCACAAATGGAGGAGTTCAGGATGTGTTCACACTAATTACTGATGTGAGTCACTAATAATATTGATTTTCCCATAAGAACTATATGGACAAAAGTATTGGGACACCTGCTCCTATTTTTTAAAATTAATTATTAATGGCTATTAAAAAGAGTTTATCCTGCCTTTGTTGAAATAGCTGTCTCTACTGTCCAGGGAAGACTTTCTACTTTTGGAGCATTGCCATGAGGATTTGATTGCAGCAACAAGAGCGTTAGTGAGGTCAGGATGTTGGATGATCACCAACCACCTCATCCTAAAAGTACCGGAAGGAGCAACAACTATCATTCCAGATAACACAGTTCTACTGCTCCACAGCTTAAACAAAAACTGTCAAACAAAAACCCTGTATCTCAATTTCTGACATTTTTGACATAATGGGATTCTGGCAGTTGTTCTGTATTGTAACATCTTGATGAATGACTCGATCAATGGACCAATTGAGATGCCCCAAAAAGGCCTTGAATAAAATACATAAAAGTTAAGGTTTTTCCTTCTCCTGTAAAGTTGCTGTTTTGGAGATATAAGGTTTTTGCATGACATCAACAATATATTAATAAATAACTAGAGTTCTGTTATTTGGTCATTACTAATAATTACATTTGTTTGTATAACCACCCTGTTATGAAAGTTGTTTGAGCATGAAATATTACCTAACTTACATGTTAATGTCAATAGTGTATAAATGGGCAGGGCTTTGATATATGTGTGATCTAGGCAGTGGCTGTTTTTATTGTATAAGATTATCAGGTTTTAGGCTAAAATTTAGTTTATCAGTTACTTACACATTAATACATGTTCCATATTCTACAGTGAGGCTCTACTTATTACTAATTAAAGACATAAAAGCACTAAATAAGTTTGCATCCCAATTTTTCATGTATATTCATGGTAATTTGGTTGAAAAACACAGTCTCTATTATATCAGTAGTTCCAAGAGTTCATCAGTGTTTGGTTATTAAAAAGGGTCGAACTAACATCTGCCCAGCCTGCATGCTGTGTAATGGACATTTAGTGCTATAGTTTCTACTAATCACTAATTACAGGTTGAACAGCACTGAATAATTAGCATAACAGGGTGGTATATAATGTGTTATGTGTTATTGTGCATTAGTATTAGTATACTAATAATGCAATTATTAGTCATGTTCACAAAACAGGCCTTATCTACTAATTATCTACTAATAAGGGCCATAGTGAATGTCTATGTCAAGCTTTATTGAACAAGATCTTAATAAACCTTAAAAAAAAGTGTGTAATTTTTTTGCTAATGCTGAAAGTATAACTATAATCAGTGTTATATACATTCATTCATTCAGGAAACAGTGTAATGTTCTGTGAGCTTGTGTGCTGTTTCAGGTTGTACCACTGTGGTTATGTCCCTGTAAGCATTTAAACATCTGCCTCACTTATTGTTATGCTGGAAGATGTGTTCCTACTCACAGATGCACCTGGAATTCCTGGGGTGCCTGGAAGACCCTGGAACAAAAGCAAGAAACAAACGACACAGTGTGAAAGCCAATCAGACAGACTAGACATAGGTGCAGCATGAGGGAAATCTCTAATGAACAGGTGCTGTTGTGCAGAGCAGGAGAGCAGATCTCTAACGAGGTGCTGGAAAAGAGTGGAGAGGAGAAAACAGCTACCTCTGGCTCGTTACAGACACGTCAATGAGCGAAATAATGAGAACAGGGCAGAGGCTTAAATAACAGTGCCAAAAAAAACCCCAATGGCCTTTTCTGCAGTGAATGTTTGGCTGGAACAGCAGCAAGTGTGAAAGGTCATATGCAGAATGCTGATTGTGAAGGGAGCACAGTGTCTCGAATGACTGACACAGATTTCTGAAGTACTGTCGCAAGTCTTAGGTGATATCTCATGAAGACGCCTTCTCATATGAGTCATCAACCTGTAAACACTTTCTAAATTATATTCAAGGTAATTTTTTTCCGAGCCTTCATCTCTGATTGGCTGTGCTAAAGGTATAAAAGAGGGAATCTTAAGTAGAAAGGTATAGCCATAGGAAGTTGTTCCCCCTTTCAGGAAGTTGCTAGGCTGCTGCTGCACATGTAGTAAACAGGGTGAAACTGTTATAGAGTGGTCGCTATGGTGTTGCCATGTATTTTCCATGGTATCACAGGTAGTTAATATAGTATTGTTAGATGGTTTCTATAATATTGCTAGGTGGTCGCTACAGTGTTGCTAGGTGGTTGCGATGGTATCCCAGGCACTTGATATTGTATCCCTGGTGGCTGCTATGGTGTATGATGTGATGATGAAGGCAAATTATATGGTGTTGTCAGATGGTTGTTATATTTAGTGGCTGCTATGGCATCCTGTGTGATTGATATGGTGTTGCTAGGTGGTTGTTTTTGGGATGCCTTAATTTTAAATTTTAATGACATTAAAAATTACAATAGTAAAAAAGATTATCTTATCTATTTTATCATTTAAATAATTTATTATTTTCCATAAATGTTCCATTTCTGCTGAATCAGTGAGTTGCTATAAGCATATTTAGAGCATGATACATATTTAGATTTTTCTTCATTTAGATTATTTAGATGTATTAGAGATTAAAGAGATGAACGATTTTTATGTAATAGATGTAATATTTTTCTTTATTTGTATTGTATGTGTGTGAAACTAAAAAAAAACATTATTTGGAATTGTTAATATTGAAAATGGCCCTACATTTTAACTAAAATATATTTTTTTCATATTTAGCTGTCTATTCTCCACAAGAGGGCGCTATTAGCACTCACTGTGTCCATGAAATTAAGGAAACTGGCATAAACCCACAACAGGTGGATTTCACACATGGATGCATTTTCAGAATGTGTCAATTTGGGCAAGTGTGAAGGGAAAGATCTGAAACTCAATACCCAATACATGAGTAAACAAAGTAACAGAGTAGGCTAACATTTGACGCAGTAATTGCTGCAGTTCTAATAACTGCTTACTGTTTACTGATACGAGAAACATTTACTCGATCGGAAAAAATTGTTCTTCAGCTAGACTAAATAAAGTAACTAAATAAAAAGATAAAACGATAAGAAACAAGGCCCAGAGTGGCTCATTGGTCTTAGGCGCTACCACTGTGGCCATTATTTCATAATGTTGGAATCGAATCCTGAGCCATGCGGCTTTGTCTTCAGCGGCCAGAGTCAGAGAGAGCACAATTGGCCGTGCTCTCTCTGGGTAGATGGCGCTTTTCCTCCCAATCACCATTAAGTAATTACGGCCAGCACAGGTGTCTTTTAGCTAGAGACCCTGCGCTTTCCTCTGAAGTACCAGCTGGCCAGCAATGCTACATCAGTGGTCGATCGAAAAGAGGCACTGGCTGGCTTCTCATGTTTCCGAGGACACGTGTTAAGTCCTTACCCTCTTAGTGCTAGGGGGAGTTATAAACAGGTGGGTCCATTGGCAGTACCAAATTGAGAAAATAGGAAAACTGGAAAAATTTGACAAACATTATTAAAAATAAGAAAAAGAGGAAACTGGCATGAACGCACATCTACACATTAGCCAGACCTGTAAATTAGAGCTAAGAAGAAAAACTTACATCTCTTCCATCACGACCATCCTCTCCTGGTGATCCCCGAGGCCCTGGAGGGCCCTGAGGTCCAGTAGGTCCAGGGATTGGCTTTGGGTCCGGCTGGGTGGAACAAAAGACGCAACAACAAAATGAATATAAAGTTGTTTATCATCTTTTTTATTGTCCAGAAGTGGAGGAACCTCTTATGGTGCAAACTGAAGAACCTCCAAAAGTTCCTCAAGGATCTTATAATTTAACAGTGTGCCTACAATCGAGGACTCTTAAAGCCATTTCATTTACATTTAATGTGTGCTATATTCTCACAAAGATTAACCAGCTTTCGAGAGGGGCATGTGCACGATATGGTCAAATAGTCCCCAAAGAGACCTTATTTGTTTAGATGTGTCATTATTTTACCATCATCAATTTTACACATAAACTCAGAAGACACATGGTGGTGGTAGCTTCACTGGTGGATTGCATGGTACATAAAGTGGCTATATTTGTTTGGTAGTCATGGGGGAACCTGGGTCCATCCACCACCACTGTAAAGATATCAGAGTTGGTAAGTTTCTCTACAATTAATCATTTCATACTGATGGAATTCCTTTTTACAGGGTCTCAAATTTGAACTAGATGGTCATTAATCCAGTTCCTATGGTCAGGTTTCCAAAGCAGGGTTCTTGCTGTCTGTGAGCTTTCTATCTAAATGCAATGTCCTCTGTATTCCAAAAGAGCCAGAGGCTTTTCGTTACAGCTGCTTGGAAACGCTTTTCTTCAGAAACGACCCAAAATCAATAACTATATAATCTGTTCCTCATAACCCCTTAAGGGGCAGCCTGAATGGTACGACCAGGGACATAATGAAGAACTAACCGCAAACTATCACCTGCAAAGTGCTGCCTCCAGCTTCGCTTTATTAACTTGTGCTGAAAGCAAGCCAAGGGTGCCTATATGCTAGCGTGCTTTCTACAAATGCCAAAACGATGTGGCACTGTAATGGAAGGTGTTTGTCTTTTGAATAGAGCAATTACAATCCAACAATCATTAGTCTGGATATTCATTTTGCCCTGTAACTCTGGGTCTTATTTTGAAAGCTGAAGGCATTTGCTAATAACAAAAAAAATAATAATGAGAAATGGATGTTTAGGACTATTTTCCTTTTAGTTACCTGTCACTCTGTGGTAATTGGAGAACGCAGTGAGTATAGCAGAAAGCAATGAGGCCAATTAAGCAATAAAGCATTGGAGTAGATTATTCGCTTAAAAAAAAAAGTCAAGTGAATAGAAATAAATGAAATACCTCAGCATTGGCATACATCTGAAGAAGCACAGGGAGAAAAATAGAAAATCATTGCAGAGTTAGTGAAAACGCCACCCGACACCTCACCAGCAGAATCAGAAATAAAGCAACACATGTTCAAAACTACAGCAGTGATTTGCCAGCAACAAAAGAGGGAATGTAAATTTTGCTTCGAATGCTAGTGAAGCCTTTAGAGCCTTTCAACTAGAACAGTAGCAATGGCTAACATTAAAGCTTGCAATGAGCCATAAAGACAGTATCTGTAAACATGAAGAGATGATATTGGTCATATAAGGTACAGTACTGTGCAAAGGTCACCTGAGAAAATAATATGGAAAGCTATTCATCCAGACAGTAAGCAATGAACATTGACATCAGAGTAAATACAAAATGGGCTGGGGACCACTAACCAACTAAGATCTTTGTAGATATAAAAGTGGGATGGGTCTACAGGCTGCATGGCCTGAAGGCCATTTAGGCTCATCCCAGCACACGCAGTGCAAATAAATAACACATAAACATATTCAGACAGCCTTTTTCTGCATCTAACCAATGCACTGGGAAGCCTACTTTCCATTTTCGAAAAGTAAATGGACAGCCTCTGTTCAGTGAATCGTCCTTTCCTGCCTACTTCCCTTGATTCTGCCTGATCTGATAGCCATGTGGCTATCAATTAGCTACTCAGCTCTGCCAGTCTATTTACTGAGCACATGACATACAGATCAGTGGAATGAAGGAGAGCAGACAGGAAATAAAGGTCCATGTTAGAATATGGATGCAGCTAAGAACAGAACCTTTCACTGCCTTTATTTAGGACACTGAACATTTTACTCTCACTGGACTATCACTGGACCTCATATAAAACCTTCTTTTGGAGTGTCATTCATGACGAAAACAAGCTAATCCATTAAATTACATTTGTTAAAAGTTCTAGTTAAAGGCTCCCAAGTGGTGCAGCCTGCTAAGTATTTGCTCGGTCATTGGGCCATGATGGGTAGGACAAGTCCTTCAGCTGTCCAATGACAGTTGTCCAGTTCAAAAAGATGCAGTTGGCTAGCTTCATGGGTCTTGGAAGGTTAGGGTTAGGGTAGACACTTTGACAAGAGTCAAACTGTGAAGGTTAGACGACTGGGTCAGAACATCTCCATGAGGCAGGTTTTGTAGGGTGCAGTGGTCAGTACCTACCAAAAGTGCTCTAAAAATGTACAACCTGTGAACCAGCGCTACCATCCAAGGCTCACTGAATGCTTATAGAGACCCCACCTCACAACTTAAAGGACTTCTAAAATATAGATAACAATGGACACCTTCGGGGGTCTTGTGGAGTCCATACCCTGACGAGTCAGTGATGTCTGGGCAGCACAAGGGTAACCATCACAATATTAGGCAGGAGGCAGTTTAATGTTATGGCTGTCATGGTGTGAGTGTTAAGGCCTCAAAGTGGTGCAGCTGGCTAAGTGTATGCTCATCCATCTCTCCCATCGTTCAGTCCTCCAAGCTCTTCAGCTTGAACTTTGGTGTGCAAGATATCATCAGCTGTACATGAATTCTAATGGATTTACTGACATTTGGAGGGCAAAGGCCTTAAAGTGCGCTCTTTGAGATGCCTAAAAGACAGAGATGGGCTGCAGCAGCTTCATTAACATCTGTTCTATATTTGTAAGCATACCAGTGACTCGTTGCTTATCTAAACTTACTCATTTGAGTTTATTTGGTACTTTTGCTTCACCTAGGGTTTCAAGCAGGTAAGAAATGTGTGCCTAAACGATTTTCCACAATGTGGGAATTCTGCTTTGCACAGTTTACAAGTAAAAACATACTCAGTGCTGAGACACAACGCTTTGAGCAGTAACTCAGTAAAGACTTTTGCACATTACCGCCCATAATGACATGAACTGTATGTGTATAATAGTTAATTATTAGTAGCCATTTACATCATATATGGAACAGCCCTGCAACAAAAACACACAGGTAGACCAATCTGTTCAGTTAGCTAGTTGAGGTGATTAGTCTATAACAAGGTAATCAAAATGCAAATGAACTCTACTATTGATCTGTTACATTGACGGACAGTGACCTAAACAAATAGTGACCTAAACAGATGATGGTGTGATTACCTCAGACAGGGGAAGTTCAGTGCAGCTCTCTCTCTGAGCTCTCTTTGGGTCACAGTGAATCAGCATCCACTGCAGCTCAAACTAGGATACAACAAACAAACACGACATTTATTATACATAAAGATGTTCTTTTCTTTTACGTAATCACAGCTGTTGCTTTAAAGCAACGATGCCAACAGTTTTGACTGATATTTTGGCTGATAATAGTGAATACACACTCACTGGCCACTTTATTGGAAACACCTACTTTGTACTGCAACGTTTTTAGAAACACATACTTTGCACTTCCACTCACTGGCCACTTTATTAGAAACACCTACCTCCTACTTCCACTCATGGCCACTTTATTAGAAACACCTACCTTGTGCTTCTACTCACTGGCCACTTTATTAGAAACACCTACCTTGTGCTTCCACTCACTGGCCACTTCATTAGAACCACCTATCTAGTGTTTTTACTGACTGGCCACTTTATTAGAAACACTTGCCTCCTACTTCCACTCATGGCCAGTTCATTAGACGCACCTATCTAGTAAGTTCACTCACTGGCCACTTTATTAGAAACACTCCAATCTCTTGTGAATCCTTGTATTTTTTTCTCTTTCACCTTAAAATCAAGAGTGTTGTTTTTGGGCCACATCTGGTGTCCCTGATTCTTACCACGACAGAGGTGTTTGGATCTGTGTCCAGTCTCCCGATCAGCGTGTCTCCTTCAGTGTTGACGTAGCCTTTGCTCTTTATGGGCTTCTGGTCGACGGGCTGGCAGTCCACATAGAGGGTGAC
Source organism: Salminus brasiliensis (assembly GCF_030463535.1). NCBI lineage: Eukaryota > Metazoa > Chordata > Actinopteri > Characiformes > Bryconidae > Salminus > Salminus brasiliensis. Next base: position 8,490,303 of record NC_132879.1, read on the forward strand.
CAGCTCGCTCTCCACGCCGATCATCACTTTGTGCCACTTGGTGTTGAAGAGCACGGAAAGGCCTGGGAAAGTGACCGTCTGCAGGTCCCCGTCCATGGTGGTCAGGAAGAACTCCAGGGCCTGCTGGTCTCCGTTCAGCCGCATACCGGCCTGCTTCAGACCATCTTCGTCCACCACCTGCCACAGGTTCCACACCTTGTTGACTGTGTTCTTGATCATGCGGAATGTGGTCATGAAAGAGAATTCCTCCGGGAAACCTCTCGGGAAGTTCAGCCTTTAGGGAAGGCAGAAAGTAGACATACTAAACTGATGGAGGGATGTTGTATTATGGTTTGAATCTGGTAAAAGTTACTGTTGTGTGTGTGTGGTCTTGGTTTGTGGATAGAAAACACATCCTTCTGTCATGTTCTTGTCTTTCTTGCTTATAAAATGGTAAAAATCAGAGCCTGTCATTAAAGAATGGACGCAGATGTGCCGTCTAATGCTTGGATTGATTAATACAAACCTTTATTTCCTGTCTTTCACATGTGGAAGCAAGAAAAGGCTTCTCAGAGGTAAACCCAGCATTACAGAAACTTCGGTTTTTCATATTCTGAAGATAGTCATGCACTGTCAGAAAGAAGGGGTAGTGTATAGGTGCATTTTTGGCCCTTAAGGGTACAAACATTGTAAATGTATCCTCAAAGGTACACCCAGGTCCTTACCCCTTAATGCTCTATGGCTTTTATTACACACTAAGAATTACTAATCAGTAACTACATGCAAAGCAATGCAAAGTAGCTGATATGTTCCTAAGTTAGTTAGCGGTGGGGAAAACAGCCCAAACTACCGATGGTTTCGAAGAGTTTAAGAGGTTAAGGGTTATCATATACCATGAATTAGTTTTAAGGGTACACTAGATTTTCTGACCCAGGGCAATGGCCCAGGTCCAGGCAATATTTGTACATTTTTATGAAATGGTCCATTCATATTTTGGTGCTTCTTCCTGGTCAGCGTCACAGCGGGTCCTGGACCTTCTCAGAATCATTGGCTACAAGGCAGGAATACCCCTGGACAGGAAGCCAATCAATCACAGGGTACCACACTCGCAGTGGGGGCAATTTAGCTTTAGCGAATGTGTGCTATGATGTGTGCTTCCGGGAGGAAGGAAACCAGAGTATCTGAAGGAGACCCACATGGACTCAAGGTAAACGCACCAAATTCCTTACAGACATGACAGACGGGAGAAAGGATTGAACCCACAACCAAAAGGCCCCTGAAGCTGTGTGACAAATGCTGGAGTGTAGGCATAAGCAATGCTACTACACACTAATTCCTCACAATTGTAAGAGCTTACTGCCCTTTCTAAAGTTTTCTGAAGTGTCTGAGGTAAAAAAACAAAACAAGACCAGGCTACTAAAGTTAGGTGAGGTAATAGAACGGTAGCATTAGACTTTTTAACCCCTTAAACAGCCTATGGACCGCTGATGGGCCAAAAGTGTTATTACAAACTTCTATAACCAAAGAATAGCTCCACCAATTTGCTCCACCAGAAGTCCCTGTAGCTACTGAGTAATACACCTTAGTGTGTAATGAGCCTTTCTGCGTAAATTTCAAGCCAATTTCAACTACTACAGCTTTGTTTGACTGACTGATCTTCTCAATATGTCTTATACTGTACTGTAGTAATGGCAGAATGCTGACTGGAGCACTGTGATGCGGAATAGAGGAATTGAGCAGTGATCAGAGATCTGTGTGCTGAGTGCTGGTGTCCAGAATCTGTTCCTTTTCATGATGGCTCAACTAGAAAAATTTTGTTTGAGGGCAGATTAAAAAAGTTATTATTATATTTTAACATCAATCATAAAAATGGATGGAACAGATACTGTTGGTTTATATTCGGTTGACTTTATGGGACAACAGAAAATTGGACACAAAATCATCAACATACTGCTTCCAAAAAAGGCTAAGGCTATATATTATTTAATGTCAAATTTTGGAAAATATAGGATGAAATATATTTTAATATATTGTTTGTTAATGTATATCATGTATAATCAGCTTATAATGACTTGAGAGAAGATTTGTAAGAGAGGAGGGAGAGGAGGGAGTTTTGGGCTGGAGTTTGGGAGGCTTCTACTGTGTGGTAGGATGCCAGTCCCTCCTCTGATATGTGGAGCCAGGAATGATAGATGACAGGGTTAAGAAGGGGGCCTTGGCGAGGTGGAGGCTTGCATAGACTTGTCATAAATGTACGTAAAAACTTTTAGGACGTTAGATCAGGGAGGAGGGGCTTCAGGCAACGGAATGATAAGGAATTAGAAATTAATCTAATGAAAAATCTTAATTCAGTTTGGACTTTTAAAAGTCTTGCTCAGGACTCTATGTGTTCTGGTTTTGGTCTTGACTACAACACTACCTCAACTGCCTCATTTGCGTTAGTTCTGCTTTGGTTTGAATAACATGGCTTCTGCAACCTCCCCTTACCCACAAACCCCTTCCCTGCATAACAGTGTGGACACGCTTACCTGAGTCCCACATCAATAAATGATTAAACTGATTAATTAACCCTGGCATCGTTTTCTCTAATAGCAACTTATAGACAGTATAAACTCAAGGCCGGTAATAGCTTCTCCTTTACTGGCTGAGCTCCAAGAAAACAGGTGATCGTAAAGGATGAGGAATGTTCTAGCGTTTCCCTGTGCCAGCCCGGCGGCCCTCCCAAGATAATATCATCAAAACGACATGAATCAAAACTAACAGCTCTTTAATCTTCGAAACCCCACACCCCCTCGTTCTGCAGATCAAATTCCCCAGTCCTTTCAAAGGGATGCACGCTACGTCCACTGGAGGCTGTTACGGGCTGGACCGCTGGCTGAGCGAGCTGAGGTGCTTTTAAAGCCTCTGAGCGGCAGCTTTCCCAACAGGCCGAAGGTCTCGGCAGGTGGGGTATTTATAGATGGCCTGTAGCTGCTTTTTACCAGCTCATAAAGGGATCAAGGCGAAGTGATAAAAACAGAGTTTCCTGTTCGCTAGTAAAATAAATGAGGGCTTCTCAAGGGTCCCATCATGTGGCTAACTCACTGCACCTCTTCACTTTCAGTATTTCTCTCTCTTCCAGTCTGTCTTATTTAGCAGCTCTCTCACCCCCCCCCCCCCCCATTTCCACAGTAAATGGTCAAAAGTATTGGGACATCTACTACTTATTTGAAAATCCTTCACACATATGATAAGATAACACATAAGTGAGTATATATATATATATTTCATAGATTTAATTTTCATTGATTTCATAAGAAACAATGAATGAGCAGGTGTCCCAATACTTTTGTCATTATAGCGTATATGTGTACATGTTCATCCAACCATCTTCGATATGCTGTAATAACTGTATCTCTCTCTCTCTCTCTCTCTCTCTCTCTCTCTCTCTCTCTCTCTCTCTCTTTCTCTCTCTCTCTCTCTCTCTCTCTCTCTCTCTCTCTTTCTTGCTTTCTCTTTTTTTCTCTTTCTCTCTCTCTCTCTCTCTCTCTATCTCTTTCTCTCTCTCTCTCTCTCTCTCTTTCTCTCTCTCTTTCTTGCTTTCTTTTTTTCTCTTTCTCTCTCTCTCTCTCTCTCTCTCTCTCTCTCTCTCTCTCTCTCTCTCTCTCTCTCTCTCTCTCTCCCTCCTTTGGGAGGTGTAAAGAGGAGAGGAGGCAGTAACACTTCAAAGCTAAGCCAGGCTCACTGTTGTTTTTTTGTTTTTTTTCCATTAACAGCCTGACAGAGGTTTTGTAGCAGGTACAGAACTCTCTCCTCATTATGTCACACCAAATGAATAAGAACCTGTTGGCTGTACATTTTAAAATTTGTTTGCATTATGTAAGCAGTGCATGTATGCTTACAGAGAGCCAACATTTATTTCTGCAAAGAGGCCAGCATTCAGTGCTCTACAATACAGCTCTAATTAGAGAAATGGAGGCCATCTAGTGTTGCACAGTATATTAGCCCCCCTTCACCCTATTCATCACTGATCAGTGTCTGATTACAGGACCGCTGTTGTCCAGAAATGATTGAGGTGGTGGTCCATTCTCAGCACAGCAGTGACACTGATATGGTCATGATAGTGTTCATGGCGGGTGTAGTGCAGTGGGTAACAACTCTGCCTTCCCCATGGCAGACTAAGGCTTGATTCCCCAGCCAGGTAAGAACCACCAATGAGAGACCAAAGGCGTCTAGCGCTACACTCTCGACACAGAAGAGGTTCTGGGGGTTTTACACACCTCAGTATCATTGCTAGGTTGAAAGTAGGCCCACACCCTCAAATATCCAGATGAGAGCATCTGTGGTCAGGAATTCACCCATGATGAAAGTCTAGAGGATGGCTAATATAAACTGCATCAACAGATGATCTAGAGTCTCTAACTGAAGACAAAAAGAAGCAGCCACAAGAGAGTAGTGTAGCACTAAGCCTATGTGTTTACTAAATGACTTATCGTACAAACATTGATTTTGTCCATCTACAGTGGCTTCATCTGTCAAGGGGTGGATATATTAGCAGCAAGTGAGCAGTTAGTTCTTGAAGGTGATGATGTGTTAAAAGCTGGGAAAATGGGCAAGCAAAAGAATCTGAGCCTCATTGACAAGACCCAAACTTTGACGGCTAGACGACCAGATGGGTCAGAGCAGGTTAGGCAGGTCTTGTGATTTTTTTTTTTTTTTGGTATGCAGTGTTCAGGACCTACCAAAAGTGGTCCAAAACGGACAAACAGTGAACCAGTGACAGGGTCATGGACACCTAAGGGTCATAAAGGTCCCACCTCACAACGTACATGACTTAAAGGTACTGCTGCTAATGATTTGGTGGCAGATAGCAGAGGACACCTTATAAATCCTGTGAATTCCATGCCCCGAATGCTCAGATCTTTTGTGGCGGCATAAGAGAGACCAACTCGCCATTAGTTAGGTGGTACTAATGTTATGGCTGATCAGTGTATGCCATCGGCAGCAGGGATGCATTTGCAGACATATTGTAACATTATTGTGGACCATACGCACTGGCCACTTTATTAGAAACACTTATCTTGTACTTCTATGTGTACTTAATTTTCCTTATCTGTGATCACAGACCAGCATTGCTCTCCTCACACTCACTCGTACTCTTTTCAACCTGAGGATGCACTATAACAGCCAGATCCCCATAGGCTGGAATTCTCTGGAAATCTGGAAGTTTCTGGATGTTTTAGCCTGTAATCATAAGCAGCTGTTTTCCTAGCGAGCGCCTCATCAGGGTCAATGACTGTCTTCCTCCTCTGCTGAGTCAATCCATCTAAACACTGTAAAAGCTGTAAGCGGGTGTTTTCCTGCAGTTTGGGGCTTGTGGTCGCTCTACCACATGCCAAATATGTTCAGACATGCATTTTGTTTTATTTGAGGTCAATTATAAGCTGCATGAAGAGCAGTGACACCTGTGTGCAGCCTTTAATAATGCAACACCTGTGACAGAGACTGGACAGGTATTTTTACCTGTGCATGTGCATGTGGCCGGATATGAAAGGTTTGTGGATACCAAACTTTCTTGCTGTTTTTAAGTTGAGTCAACTCAGTTTCTCAGCCATAGCTCGCTCCTAACCATAGCTCACATGACATTCCAAGCCTCGCAGTCTTGGGATGTCATGTGATGGGGACGCTCTAAGCTGCTGATGGGAATAAACAGTAAACAAATTGAGGGGGAGAAGCCACAGACTACATATGTACCACAAAACCTAATCAGTTTTAGCTGCAGCTCCTTCACTAAATGTTAAAAATGTGAGCTAGGGGAACTTATGACTAAATGAGATCAGCTCTGTAATCAGTTACTGCATTATTTAGTGGACGGACTTTACATTTTTACAGTGTGTAAATTCTAATAATGTACTTTACTATGAAGTTGTTGTTTTTTTTGCTGCCCCATAAAATGTCTGTGCTTGGGCCTTAGTGTGTGCGTGTATGTAGGGGTGGGGGGTTACCTGGTTGGAATCTGGAAGTTGGCCTCCCTGTCAAGTCTGTAAGCCACTTGAGTGGGAGTGGACCCCTCCACTTTCCTCACGCCTTTCAGAGGAATCACATCCAATTGGAACTGCGTGATCAGGTCAAACCCTGTTGCACACGAGAGCGCATAATGTCACACAAAACATTAGAATAAACCCAAATAAACATAAAGTCAGTGGTCAGTGAGAGTGTCTACCTGGAAACTCTATATAACATTAGAATAAACCCAAATAAACATAAAGTCAGTGGTCAGTGAGAGTGTCTACCTGTAATTAACTATATATAACATTAGAATAAGCCCAAATAAACATAAAGTCAGTGGTCAGTGAGCGTGTCTACCTGTAAAACTCTATATAACATTAGAATAAACCCAAATAAACATAAAGTCAGTGGTCAGTGAGAGTGTCTACCTGTAAAACTATATATATATATATATATATATATAACATAAAAAAAATCCCAGCTAATGCTAACTATATAGAACCTCAGACTCAACATGGAGCACAATAATGTAAACATGTGTTTGTTTTACAGCAATCAGGTGCAGATTTCCCCCCTAAAAATTCCGCTTACACACTTTCTAGCTACCTCGCTGAGGAACACCTGAGAGTGATTTTGTGACTGTACCCTCCACATCTACTTGCTGCACTAAAGGTAGTTGCAACCAATTAAAATCTTGCTGAGCATGAGGTGTTTCCTGCTGCTGAACCAGGCCAGAAGAAAGCGCCGTGTTTTATTTGCCTCGTTTGAGATGTGAGGATGCTTTGAAAACGAGGCCATCATCAGATTCCCCCTGTTTAGCCAATAAAAAGCTTCTGAATGTTGAGTCAGCAGAGAAGCAAACAGCAAACAAGATGCCCAGCCATTCAAAAAAGCTTGACTCAGATGTTCATACTGTCCTACACTGATACGGATCAGCTGGTCTAGGTGTATTGTAATGCTCTACCTCTTATTTTCATGGTTTTGTGGGGAAGAATCACAAAAATGAACTAAATAACTGTCAAAGTGAGTTGGAGAAGTTCTGGTGAGGTCATTAACCACATTATCAACAGACTGAAAATAAGAAATAAGATGTACTTGATGTTAATCCATACAGTCAGTCCATGTTCATGCTTTTCTGCTTTCTTGATTTTACCTGGAAGGTCGTCTTGTCCGTTTCTCATGGTTGGGCACACAGTGTCGCCATCTAATCTGTTGAGGTCCAGCTCTGGAAAAGGAACCAAAAGAACATTAACGTGAGAGTAAGCTCTAAATAATTAACTCAAGGTCCAAACTTAGGAATTTTGTACCCCATGAAAAGATATTACACAAAGGTCCAACAACTCTAACAATTCTCCCAAAATACTTATCAATACATTTTAAGGGCCTCTATTAGCCACAGGCCCTTCAACTTCAACTTCCCCAGCATACAGTGCCCCTAACTGTAGATCAGGAGTGGAGGGTCTATCCTGGAGGGTTGGTTTCCAGGACAGGTTTGTGCTTTTCCTGCTCAAGCTCACCTTATCCAAGTCAGCTGTTAATTGCCAGGTTAGGGGTCTGTAAGAGCAGGAAAATAAGCAAACTGTGCTGGACTCTCTGGTCCCCGTTGCTCACCCCTGCTCTAGATTATTCTCCAGTCATTTACAAATTCAGATTAAGCTCATGAATATCCCCAAGCATGTGCCAAATTATGATCAAAATTATTTTCTAAAACAGCAGAAAGTCTCTTCACTCTTCTCTTCAAGTCTCTTCAAGTCCTAAAGGCTCAGATTGCTACCATGGATAATAATGAATAAACATGCTCTTTAGCCTGAGGTTAGCATTGGGTCAGACCATCCGTTTAAGCAACAGCCATGTTTCTTACTAAATACAGTGATCCAATATTGTTTACATGTGCAGGCTCTGATGAATTCATTATTGATTGCTGTATGACAGGGCTTTCAGGAAGCCTGTGGTACACTGTGTGTCTTTTTGCCCATGCGGGGAAGCTCAGCTGCAGAAGGTCAGCCTGACAGGCGCTGCAAGACTATTTCGTCTTCATTAATCTGTCAGCTCGCTGGGGGAAAGCAAATATGACAACTATCAATCAAACGGTGGCATTTTTTATTTTCTGTAAAGGCCCACAGAGAGTCAGCGCAGAAAGAGAAGATCAATTTACTGCCTTTCATATTCTGAGATTCAATCATCAGACACTGCAAGTTATCAAAATACTTCTTACAGGCCTGAGGAAACAAAAGAGGAGCGTTGCTTACCTTCCTGCAAGGCAGAGTTGATACTGACGTTTCTGCTCTGGATGATTACCATATTAAAGTAGCGTAATCAGATTACTTTCCATTACTGCTGGATTACTTGTGTTTTTAAAGCTACATATTAAAACTAAAGAAAATTCAGACCTATAAAATCTCATAGAACTGTCCTGTGTGTCTACACCAAATACCAAACAGTCCCATGTCCACATCAAACAGGCTTGTGTCCTTATGAAGCAAATCCCAAGTCTACAACAGTATATTGCTGCTGTCCAATGAAAAACTTGCATCTCCAAAATGATGGCAAAAATGCTCTTAGTAGGTAGTGGGTGGGGTGCTGGGCTAAGTATACCAGGTACAGTGGTGTGAATACTAGGTTAAGAGTGGGTCCACCACTCAAAAATATCCAAATGAGCAGCTCTGTGGTCAGACACTGACCCCTGATGAAGGTCTGGAGGAAGACAAACACAAACTGAGGAGCAACAGATGATCTACAGTTTCTAAGTGAATCCCTGCATGAGGGGTTTCTGATAAAGTGGCCAGTGGATGCATATTAAACTTATTAAACTTACACTATTTAGAGTAATGTCAGTACACTCTATGGAAATAAATGAGTCACAGCATGTTGGACTTGGCTGGCTGATGAACCACCACAGGGATAAGAGGGACAGCAGACAAGCCTCTGTGAAAGTGAGGGTCTGTACAGTTGCCAGCGATACACAGCGATACAGTGTGAACACATCTGGAACTGTTTCAGTAGCTTCGCAGCCTGAAGTAAACACACAGGAAAGAAAGATACAGCCTTTCCACCTCGTCTTTACGGGCTTTGGCGTGCTCCCCTCCAGACTGAGCGGTTTAATCTGCACATGCCTACAGCAAGCCGCCTTTAAAAGCCACCCATTAGTGCAAATGAGGCACAGACACAGCAGTCACACTGCTTAGCTTAGCGTGTGTGTGTATTTAGTGCTTGGTGGGACCAAATCCCCCCAGGATGATGAAAAACATGAACATTTATGAAAGGAAATGTTCTCCCCTCACCCTCCACCCCCAAAAAAACCTTTATTATAAAAAGTAAAAGAGGCCAAAGCTGAGCTTTCAGTTAGGTTTAGTTGGATGTAGGTGGAGCACAGCAGCATTGAAACAGACGATTCCACGATTAGGGTGGAAACCATTCCCTAGTTTTTAAATTTATTGATCATTTTTTTATTTATTTAAATATATGGTGTAATGAGGAATTGGGTCAAATTACTCAGCATTTAATCAGCAAATACAAAAACTGTAGTTAACTGTCACCCATGCTGATGGCATGAAGGCACTAATATTAAGCATGTATGTATTTATGTTATATATTTTAATTGGATTTAAATAAAAAATAATTTGAATGTGTAGTGTTTATATATATTACTCATATGTATATATACACATAATGGTGATGGTGCATTTTTATATTTGTATTATATTTATATAAGTGTAGTTATAGTGATAATTTGTGTGTCTATGTTATATTTGATTATAGTTATAGGGGTAGGTTATGTTTATAGATTCTATTTTAGTGTGGGTATGGTGGTAGTTTGGGTTTATAGATAATAATTAAGTATAATTATGGTGATTGTTTATGTTTATAGATTACATTTAAGTGTAGTTATGGTGGTAGTGTATATTTGTAGATATATATTTAATTAAATATTTATGTCAGTAGTTTAGCAGGTTATATTTATGTAGTCATGGTGATGGTTAGGTGGTAGTATTTTGTATGCTGTCACTGTTGTCACTGTCATGCATTATTATATTTTTTTTGCTTTCAATGGAAGTCAATGTAAAAAGATTTTACTCCAAGGCATTTTGGAGCATTGCTGTTGGTTCATTAATTGAGAAATATTAACACAATGTAAAGGACAACTAACAGATCAATATTATTTTAAAACCATTACAAAAAGTAACAATAGTGATACAAAGAAAATTGGCATGACAGATATGATAAATAGTAGCACATATAGAATGTGGCATTAGTGGTCTTAAGGTTAGAGAAGTGGGCTTGGGAACGGAAGGTTGCTGGTTCAGTCCCCTATACCTGCAAGAAGTGTGGGGTGGGTGTAGTGAAAGAACAGCACCATCTCCTCTCTTAATTTTCATTGCTGAGGGGGTTCAGAGCAAGGCACCCAACTGTTTTTAGGCGCTGAGGTAGCTGTCCAGTCCCCCTAGTGTGTTTGCTGCATTTGCTCACTAGTGTGTCAATGTGTTCATTGTCATGGGTGTGTTGAATGTGGAGGCTAAACTTTGTTGCACTGCTGGAGAGTGACTATAATGGAGGGACTTATTTAATTGCATTGTGACTGGCATGTTAGCTTGTAGCTAGAGCATCAGATTGGGACACTATTAAGCAATTGTGTGTGTAATAATGTAGAATACTCATAAATAAACTGGTACTGAAGCATTAACATATAAACACCAGTCTCATTTTCCCCGCCCTTTATTTTTGCTTGGCTTTTAATGGCTGTGTGCAGCACCTACGTGCCTACAGAACTCCTGAGCGTGCATTTCCATTCCCAAGTGCTGTAAGTGAAGTTAGAGCCAGATTGTTTTACTGCAGGTCTGCGGCAGGGCCACCCACTGCCATTCAAACCACAGGAGCTAAAAAACCCAACCATGTGTTATGTAAGGAGAGAGGCCTTTCACAGTTTGTGAAAGTTCACAAACAAACAGGTTCCTGAGCGCTGTGACAGTTTCAGAGCAGCAGGGCCTGTCGCGGCTTTCCCTCTTAACATTTCAGGGCTTATCGAGTTGACAAATCATCAGGAGAAAGATTATCTGTCATAATCTTACAGTACAGCACAGGGGCTATTTCTGTCCAGCATTACAGTCAGTGAGGAACAGCCCAGTGCAACAATAACACCCTGATTTAGAAGCACTGAGCCTCACAGCAGACCAGTACTGTACACTCTTTTACTTCTGATTACATTGGTACACGTGGCCGTCTTCATTTATTCTGTCTGTGTTTTATCCTGAAAAATATCACAATATTGGCCGGGAAGTAAGAGCACAACTGGCCTCTTTGATTAATGAGTTTAATCGGGTGTATAAAATACAGTCTATCCAAGGATGCAGTTATGGTGGTAGTTTAGCCTATGCAAGTATATTGTTGCTGTCAATAAAAATAAACCTTAATGGCTAAACACCTACAAATAGCAACTTTACAGGAGAAGAATTTGATTTAGAGTCATTTTGCAACACTTCTATTAGTCCATTCATCATGAATTTCTGAACAACTGCCAATAATATGTAAAAAACACCACAATTCAGCGAAGTTAATCTTGGTGTCATTTATCCAAAAAATTCTCAGTCTTTTTTTAGATCAGTCTAATCGGGCCTCTCTGCTCTTGAGTGTTAGAAGCACTGGTGGTTTGCATCTTGAAGTAAACCCTCTGTATTTACATTCATGAAGACGTCTCTTGATTGGGGAAACTGCTATGCCTACCTCTTTGAGAGGGTTCTTGACTTAACTAGATATTGTGAAGGGAATTCTGTGATCCTACACTTTAGTTGTTCTGTGGTCTTCCAGGTTTTTTGGTGTTGCCTAGTGCACCAGTTTGTTCCTGCTTTGTAAGAATGTAGCAGATTGTTGATTTGGCCATTCCTAAAGCTTTCCTAAAGCTGATTTTGAAGTTTGCTTTGTTTTTTCAGTCTAATGACGGACTCCTTCACCTCCTTCATCAACACCTCTTTGGTAAAACTCCCATATTGTGAGTTTCTATGAACAGCTATGAATTTGTCACAAAATAATTATATAGTTATAGTAGTTTAAATTTATAGAAATATATTTAGATCATTTTTGTTTATATTTATAGATATAATATAGTCTATAGAATGGTAGTTCAGATTTATAGAAATATTTAAGTGTTATAATATTCAAAAATATAGAAAATAGTAACTTTACAAGAGAAGGAAAAACATCACTTTCAAAGAAAGTCAATGTTAAAAATATTTTATTTGTCCAAACATTTCTATTGGTCCATTCATTGTGAAATGTAGCACAATATAAAGGATAGCTGCTAGATTCACATTGATAAGTCACTTTGATTGCTTTGTTTTTTCACTCTAATGATGGCCTCCTTCACCTGAATCAACACCTCTTCAAGAATTTCTATGAACAGCTATCAAATTCAATACTTTTTTATCATGAAATAATGAGGGAACAGGCCAAACTTGGCCATGAAACTGCTTAGCAGTGAACTGCTAAGCCATTTTGGCCATTTTCACTGCTTAGCCGTGAAAATGGAGACCTATGTAAAAATGGCTAAACTAGTTAACAGCTGTTAAACCCTTGATTCAAAACTGAAAGTCTGCGCTTCAGTCACATGTTTATTATCTCAGTTCAAATCCATTCAGGTGGTGGTGCAGAAGCAGCATTACCAATAATGGGTCATTGTCCAAATATGAAACTAAATGTAAAAAAAATAATAAATAATAAAAATAATAATAATGTTTGGTTAGTATAATGTTACAAGAATGTTCTGAATAAAATGACATTTATTTCTAGAAAGTACTTCTTTATTTAACACTTTTACATTCAATATATAAGGGCTATTCACATGAAGGCTTTTCTCATTCTTTCACACTTTAATCTTTTTGGTATCAGTGCAAATTCATAAAATATTCTATTCCAAATAAATGCTCAAATTCTTAAGTTTGGAAGATGTTTTCTAAAAACATTCATTAAAAACTATTTATCAGTGTAATTATGTATAATTTTTTTTCAGTGTTTTTAGTATATTGCATTTTCTTTATTGCATTTTTAGTCTTGCGAATGTTTGTTCAGATGTGCCCATAACGTTACCTTTTGCCTAACTGGGAATGTTGTGTGAGAAACATTTAAAAAATGTTGTGATTCAAACCATTATCACATCATGTGTTATATGTCAGAACGTTTCTGGAACATTACATCTGCAGTGTGACAGTCTAACCTTCCTGAAACCTTTTAAAGACACTGCTGTACATTCCTACAGCGTTCTCTGCAGAATTTCAGTTGAAAATAAAGTTTTGTTGGTGTCAAATCCTAACGTTAGATCCTAGAGTTACATCTAACAATGTTAGAATTCCACATTGTGTGGATGTTAATATTATGAAGATTAGCAGACATTGTGTTTTGATCACCATGCCTGTTGGAATAAATGTTGGTATTTTATGTCAGTATGTTGTTGGCAGGTGACATTTGGAAGATGTTGGACTTTGGTTACTTAACATCACAACTTCACAACAAAATCAACATAGTATCAACACCAGCTGTGGCCACTATTCGGCATCAAACTAACATTGGCATTAGACATTGTCCTGATGTTGAGGTTTGATCACAACCTACATTTAACCAGACAACAACATCTAACAACATTGCAGCTTGTCTAAATATCAAATATTCAAATTATTAAAATACACAAGCTAAATGATCTGCTAATAGAATAACTGCTAATCAAATCATTTACTTTTCAGTTTTACTTCATTTCTGGGTAGCAATAGTCTTTTTATTCACATTATGGCTTTAATTTCACATGATGTAATGTATGTCTATGCCTTGGTTGGCCGTTGTCTTAAAGGGCCCATTTCCCACCATTTTCTATGGATGGTCATAATTAAATTTCACTTGGCCATATTCCAAAATTTCAGCCCTTTTTGTTAACCATAATTAAACAGGCTGCATGTGTTAAGGTCTGTTAAAGGTGACTTACGTGCAAGAGCAGGAGCACAAAGCATCATGATGAGAGCCAAGCGGGTCACACATCCCACCGTCACCCGCTGACACACCCACGTCCTGAGAGGGAAAGAGTCCAAAACATTTATCCAGATACTTAGTAGTCAAGTAATAAAACAGACAGTTTTACTTTTTGGTGCAGATGATACAACAGTTGAAATGGGAAAGGGTAGTGTTTATTAGACTACATGACACTTACAGAAACTGCACATTAAGATTAACATAAACCTAAAAAAGGCTTATTCCAGTAAGCATCTGCTTCTACTATGATGACTGACTTTTATTGGAGTCAAATTTTATTTCAGGGTTTATGTAGGTTTATTTCAGTTCTCATTAAAGGCTTATGTAGGTTTTGTAAAGCCATATGGATTCTAATTATCATTAAAGTGTGCCTTCTTTCTCTAATCTTGTATTCAAGTGTCAATAGACTACCGTTCTGTTCAGTACTGTAGGTCAGTAAACTACACAACACAGCGCATTTATACAGTTTTTATCCATCTAGCCACCAAGCCATCATCTATCCATCAATTAATCAATTCACTTCTTCCATATATTTACCCAACATCCATCTATTCATCCATTCAACTATTCATTCACCCAGCTCTCTCCATCTATTTATACCTTTCACCCAGTCATCCATCCATTTATCTATGTACCTTGCCAGCCATATATCCATCTATCCATTCTCCCACCCATCCATATATCCATCCATTCACCCAGTCATCCATATAGCCATCCATCCATTCTTCTAGCCATCCATATATCCAACCATTCATTCTTCTAGCCATCCATATATACATCCATTCATTCTTCTAGCCATTCATATATCCATCCATCCATTCTTCTAGCCATCCATATATCCAACCATTCATTCTTCTAGCCATCCATATATACATCCATTCATTCTTCTAGCCATTCATATATCCATCCATTCATTCTTCTAGCCATCCATATATACATCCATTCATTCTTCTAGCCATCCATATATACATCCATTCATTCTTCTAGCCATCCATATATACATCCATTCATTCTTCTAGACATTCATATATCCATCCATCCATTCACCCAGCCATCCATATATACATCCATTCATTCTTCTAGCCATCCATATATCCATCCATTCATTCTTCTAGCCATCAAATACAGTGAATGCTTTTCACTAGATTCTGGAGCATTGCTGTGAGAATTTGATTGTTAAATAGGTCAGGATGTTAACCAATCACCATCCCACCTCATCCTAACTCCCCAACTCATCCCAAAAGTATTGGATGGAGCACCATCCATCATTCCAGAGAATCCACAGCTCAATACTGGAGGGCTTTATACCTCTCTAGCCCACACCTGGCATAATGCATGGTGCCAAATATATTCATGTTCAATTCTTTTGACATTACTTCTCTACAGGATCTAGACAAGCTGTGTGTGTGCATGAGTAGCTGAATGCATTCATTAGAAGGGGTGTCCACAAACATTCACAGCTGCAGGACTGCAGTCTCTGAGGTTTTGTATCATGCAGCGCTGCTAAATAGTGAACACACACTGAGGGAATTTCCTGGAAGCAGTCAGAGAGAGCAGTGCCTGATTCATCTCCAAAACTGATCAAAGTTTTTGGGGGTTCGCTAAAACATAATTCAGTGGTGCTGAAATGTATTTTAACTACCAAGGCCAAGCCCTCTTAACTTCCTGTCAGTGATCATCATGATTGACTACAGCTGGTAGCTTCTATGTGTCTACATAAAAAGGGTGTGATTGACAGCATTCATTGGATTGACTAATACACAGCACATTGGGAAGATCCAAGGAGCTCAGTGCAGATCTGAGAAGGATGATTGTAGATTTGGACAAGTCAGGAATTTCCATTGAAGCCAAGATAACAGTTACTATACAAGTTATTCGGAGGTGTAGCCACTTTGCCATGGTCTGGAAGAAGACCCAAACTGTCACTCAGCTGAGAGGAAGTTGGTTCAGATGGTCAGGAGCAATCCAAGAACCACCAAAGCACAGGCCTGACATTAACTGGAAACTGCTGGAATGCTGGAGTGACTGTCTACAGTCAATTGGGTTTTACATAGAAGGACTGAGAAAATACTATCCAAGAAATAAGCCCCAACTTCAAAACTGACACCTTCAAGATCAACAGAAACATTTTAGAGTCAGATGAGACAAAGTTTTTAGGCCTCAATAAACAGAGTTATGTTCGGTGGAATAACTTCAGGCATACAACTCCAAAAACACTGTCCCAGGCCAGCTGTTAAGCATGGTGGTGGTAGCATCATGCTTTCGGGCTGTTTTGCTGTCAGTGGAACTGGAACTCTGCACAAAGTGGATGGAATAATGATGAAAGAGGCCTACCTCAGAATTATTCAGCATAACCTCAAACCATCAGCTAAACAGTTGAAATTTGGACAGAGCAGGGCTATGACCACTGACACACTTCAAAGGTGGTTGTGGAATACCCACGTATCTGTCACTGTACTATGTACAGTGAAACGTGTCCTTTGCATTTGACCCATCTGTGGTAGTGAACACACACACACACACACTAGTGAACTAAGCGCAGTGAGCACACACACCCAGAGCAGTGGGCAGCCAACTCCAGCACCCGGGGAGCAGAGAGGGTGAAGGCCCTTGCTCAAGGGCCTTGCTGCCAAGCCCGGTCATCAAACCCACAACCTTGTCATCAATAGCCGGGAGCTCTAACCACTGAACCAAGTTTTTGAAATGGCCTTCCCATAGTCCTGACCTCAACACCATCAGAAATATGTGCCGGGTCTGTGCATTTCTGTATGTATATTACACTAATAAATCATTTCCTATGTAATGATTTAAAAGTTTAAAAGGTGCAGCAATGCTCACCTCTACAGCTCTACACAATGGAATGTGCTTGGGCAGGATATTTTATAGCTGCGTTTAAACATCCAGTACTTGTAACACACACACATTGACACACATTACAGTTTGAAGATTGCAACAGCCAACCACTTCCCTCTACCCAGGTGTTATGATTGAGGGATGCTTCCTGATGCAGTAACTTCTACTTTAGCTGTAATTACAAAGCCCGGGTGTTCAGAAAAAGATAAACATAAAGCATGTCTAAGAGAGGCACATCACAGGCTAGTGTGAACCCAAACCTGGGTCAGGAGCATAAAAAAGAAAGAGGACAGCACAGTCCGATCTGTATATATATATATATATATATATATATATATATATATATATATATATATATATATATATATATATATAGATGTATTTGTTATATATAGATGTATTTGCCTGGGGGTGGCATTAACGTGTGGTTTTGGTGATCGGATCATGTTCCGATTTCACTTATCCACAAGAAAAGCCAGGTGTAAACACCCCAAGACGCACTGTTCGTCTGTGATCACATTCCACCAGGCAAGCGATAATACGCATCTCAAAAAAATGTGATAATACGAGCAATGATTACTGTGGATCTTGGCTTCTCTCTCTTTCTCTCCCTCTTGCTCCATATCCCTTGTCTTCTCTTCCTGCTGCTTATGCTTTTTTACCGGCAGTTCATCAGGGCAATATTACAAAGTGTGTACCCAGTGGTTTAAACAGTTCATACATTTTCTGACAGAGCCATTACAGGAATGTGAGAACCACCTATTGTTCAACTGCATTGTAGAACCACCACCATCCCTCTTAACTGCTCATAGTCTCCAGTTTTGATGAAAAACTGTTGTTTACAGAATGTAAAGTATGTGTTGGTGTGTTTTTATACAGGAAAGTAAAATCTGATCACACTAGAGACACATTTATACATAATGACAAGTGTAAACAGAATCCTGTCAAAGTAGATCCCGATACTATCCAGATACAAAACATACAGACCCTGTTTACACATGTTTCACTGCATGCACCTTGACTACCAGGGTTATATCAGGATAAGGCCAAGCCACATGAAGCTGCAAGTGTAAACCCACCCGAGGCCAGATACAAATCTGATCACTCAAACCACTTCAGGAGATAGTGATCCACATGGTATAGCAGTGTAAATGCATCCGACTCTCCAAGACACATTCGACAACCAAAACTTATCCCAACATAAACACTAATTAAAACTGCAGGGCAACAAGCAAATCTGCCTATTCCATCCAACACAGCAATTCGATTTCAGACACTAACTTACTAACTGCAAGTCTAAATCCTTGCACACCCACCACAAACAGTGTAGGGTTGCTCAGTGGTCTCCAATGTACTTGCTAATGTTGGGTCTGATACAGTTTAATCCAGTGTTATCTATAACAAGCTAAAGTAGCCAACTGTACAGCATAGTTACAAAAAGTGACAGTAGTGGCAGCTGTGGCTTTATATCCATAGCTGGTCCATTTTGTCCAGCAAACTATTAGGGGATGACTGTTAGATGTTCTAGGCCTGCAGTTAGGACACTGTTATTGGGTGGACTGCAAGCTTCCATAACTTTGCATTCATTTAGCCATGTAATGAAGAAAGCTTTAGACATCGAACATGTCCTGACTAACCAACTACATTTGGAAAAGAGGGGGAAACTCTGTGAATTAATTTTGTAATCAAGTCTCTATCTTCATTTAAAAGTAATTAAAAAGAAAATATATGGGTAGCTAAGTTTGCCTTGAAGGTGAGTGAGTGGTGAGTCGCTTAATAATAATAATAGAGTAATTAAGGTATCAGAAGAGAAAATATGTAGAGGATCTGTAATGCAATGCAGTGTATGCACGCTGTGTCCAAATGTTTGTGGACACCCCTTCTAATAACTTTAAGTTGCACCCATTGCTCACACACAACTAGTCTTTTCCCTATAGAGAAGGATTGCCAGTAGAATAGGACTCTCTGGAGCAGATAAACATAAACCTACTGGCACCATGCTTAAGGCTCTGTGGGCTTGTGGGGTATAAAGCCCCCAGCATTAAGCTGTGGAGCAATGGAACGACTGTGTTCTCTGGAATGATGGTTGGTGCTCCATCCAATACTTTTGGGATGAAATGGAGTGATGATTATTCAACACCCTGACCTCATTAACAATCAGATCCTCACAGCAATGCTCCTGAATCTATACGAAAGCCTTCCCTGGATAGTAGAGACAGTTACTCCAACAAATACAGGATCTATGGTTTTGCCGGATTAAAAAAAAAACAACAGCAAATGAGCAGGTGTCCCAATACTTTTGTTCATGAAGTGTAAGTCAGTTTTTCTCGGGTGGCTTCAAGTGTAATATCTTTGTCCAAATGATCCTTCAGAAGAAAAAGTCATAATTTAACCTTATCAAGCCAATCAGATCTCCCCAGTGATATATGTTAAAACTATGTGTTTGTCTTTTGGCTGTATGTGTAGCTACTGTGTTTCCATCACTGTAGAAAACAAGCTGCAGGCTGCCTTTATTGTTGGAGCAACACACACACACACACACACACACACACACACATATATGTATATATAATTAAATTGATTAATAATGGTTGTTTAGAAACCATCGCAGTGCATCCAACAATAAAGGATAAAGTATAATTTTTTTTTTTTTACATATATACATATATGTATATTCCTAACCTGTACAAAAATATATACCTCACAAGCTGTTGAAGCTCAGCATAGGGTATGTTTAGCTAGTTTACCGTCATTACCAAGTTCATTACCAAACCTGGTTAGACCATATTAAACCAGCAAAAGCCATATTGGCTGGGTTCCTGACAGCATCTTGGCAGAAACTTTGAATTTTATGGTATGATGGTAGAGCAAGTATCACACTGAACACTCGCTCTACTACTTAAGAAGATGTTCAGAGGAAATTCCATACTCAGACATTCAGAGTGTTTTGATGTGTTTGTAGGAACACTGATTACAACACAAATACAGATGTTTTTTTTCACAATCCAAACACGCCAGTGAAGCTCACACCACCACATGTTGTTTAATTTTATATATCTAATGTTGATGATGGTAAAAACATTTTCTTTCAGGACTATTTTACACATTACAACTTCTTGCATTCCTCTCCACCATGAACAGATTTGCCAAAAACAAAAAAAGCGCTTTTTTTATTTGTGGTAAAAATGTATTTGAGGAGGCACCAGTCAGTGTAGACTACCCCTTAAACAGCCTATAGGCTGCCGGCGGGCCGAACGTGTTATTTCTATTACCAAAGGAAAGCCCCTCAGTTTGTACAGAAGTTCCTGTAACTACAGGGACTTCTGTACAAACTGAGGGGCTTTCTTTTGGTAACAGAACTTTCACCTTTTCCTGTGGATTTTCTTTTCTTTTTTTTCTTTTTTACAAATTGCAGTTTGTAACAAAACCAAAATTAGAATTCTCAGGTTTGTAAGATTATATTTTACATCAATCAATGCACCAACACCTGGGAAACAACCAGGGAAAGCGGGTATTTGTTGGCCTAAATGACCTTGTCCCAGTTTTCCAAAAGCATCTTATTGTTATTATAAAAGGATCTTCTCAACTGGAAGAGGCAGTGCTCAGTGTGATGCATGATTTACCATTTACTTCATGTTAAGATGCTTTTGGAAAACCCAGCACTGAATGTTGGGCATCTCCAGAAATGCAGTCTTACCGTGTAGTGCTGAAACGACGCATGTCTGCAACCCTCAGCAAGGGAGGCACAGGTGCGTCTGGTCCGGCAGAGCAGGAACTGGCAAATTTTGGAAACAAGCAGCAGCAGTAGCAGCAGCAGCAGGAGCAGCAGAAGGAGAAGGAGGAAAGCCGGTGTGTTTCACACTCCTCTCATGACCTGCAGTGGCTCGGGCAGGCCTGTGCACGGGACCCTTCAGCGCCAACCCCATGTTAAAGCATCTCGGCCTGGGCCACCAGGACGCCTACCTGGGTCCCCATTGGTTAAAAGGTGCCGAGGGGCGGTGGCACAAGTTTATGAGTGTTACTTAAAGGGGGGAGGCTTACAGGCCCTGGGGCGCATTGTCATCTGTGCCCCTCTGCGCTGGGTAATAACACACATCCCACAAGCCGTAATTCTGCTAATGGTTAGCTGCGCTGCGGGGAGGCCCTGAAACAGACGCGAGGGGAGTTTGCGTACAGACTTACGGCCGCATACAGAAATCCCCATTAAAGAAGCCTAAAGAGTTGTCGAGTAAGCAGCTGGAGAGCACGCCGAGCCTGCTTTGACTCCTGAATTCAATTACTGTTGATTATTCATTCACGCAAAACGTCCCGCCGAGGCTCTTCAGCCTGCTGGTGAGGGAGATTAAGAAAGACAAAAAGCACAGAAACACAGACAGTCCAGCCCAAACAGCACTGTTATCAATGTATTGGGGTTTAAAGGCCACAAATGATGCATTTACACAATCTCTGAACAAGCATGCTTGATCTATAGGTATTGCAAAGCTAGAAATTCAAAGCACCTTTAGTCAGCAAACTGATTAAAACCATTCATATGGACAATTAATGTTTAATGTTTATGCCTGGGAATAATGATATGTTGTTATGGCTAAAAGTTTTGGCACCCCTGCATGTCTTTCAGAAAATGCACCACTCCTTCTTAAACATTGTTGCCATTAGAAATCCTTTGATATTCGCGTTTATTTCTTTAGTTTGCATTGGATCAATACAAAAACATAGAGACATTAAAGTCTAATCTGATATAATTCCTTAGAGAACTCCAAAAATGGACTAGACAAAACTGACCCTTTTTTAACTGTAAGAAATAACTGGATTTTAGTCATGTGATTCTTTCTTCATTTGTATGTGTGGCAAGTGACAGGCACTGGCAGCAGAAATCACACATTCAACCAGTTTAAATGTAGAAAAGGTGACTCTATCTTTGTGTGTCTTTGTACCACACTGAGCAAGGAGAAAAGAAAGATTATCCAAGACATTGTCCAAGAATGTGGGAAACACAACTGTGGAAATTTATGGCCAAGAACTTGTTAATGAAGTCCATCTCCAGAGATCTTACTGCGTCCACTGTGTGTAACTGTGCCCATCTCACTAAAGCAGACCTTCATATTCTTTCACTGCTTTCTGAAATCGTTCTCCTAAACTCTGCCTTAGCAGGAAAAAGGAGATCAACATCAGTGCTGAGGGGGTTTGGACACATAATTGAGAAAAGCATGGGATCTCCTTCTGCTCTGATAGACTGCTGAAAGATCTTGGAGATCAGAAGAGATTCGGCCACATGTGAAACAATATTCTCATCTAAGTGAGAAAACCCAAGGTTTTTTTCTCAGGAGCTGAATTTCAGAAACAGGAGAAACATGTTAAAGTCTTACACTGATCTTAAACAGGAATTGTGTCTAGGAGCAATAATAAGACTAAGAGGAGATCTTAACTTAAGTATTTCTTTTCTCTGGGATAGCACTGTAGCTGATCTTCCTGGACACTGATGGGAGGCAAAAATGCCTTTCCATTTCCAGCGCTATCTAAATGAAACAAGGTGCTATAGTAAGAGACCCAGGATGGAACCCACAGTGGGGTCCACTGTTGACACAGAGACATAAAAAGCCAGAACTTACCTAAGTAGACCAACATTTCGGGTAAAGCACATCATTGCACCATTTACAGAAAAATGAAATAAGGCCTTTAAAGAAAAAACATCGTCCCTACAGTCAAACATGGTGGAGGTTCAAATATGCTTTGGGTTGTTCTGCTTCTTCTTGCACTGGATGACTTGACTGTGTACATGGCACTATGTAATCAGAAGAGTTTCTAGGAATTTTGGAGCACAAATTAGGGCCCAGTGTCAGGCCCAAGTTGGATCTCCATCAGAGGTCAGGAATAATGACCCAAAGCATACTTTAAAATAGCACCTAGAAGTGGTTTAAGACAAAGTGCTGAAGTGGCCAACATTGAGTCCAGATCTAAATCCTTTTAAACACCTGTGGATGGATCTCAAAACAGCAGGTGGGAGAAGGTACCCTTTAAATCTGAGGTCCAGAATTCGAGTAGAAAGGTGTACAAAACTCATAGTTACAGCAAGTGAGTGATTTCATTTATTGTTCCCAAAGTGTGCTCTAGTTATTGGTGCCAATAATTTTGTCCATTTCTGGAGTTCTGTATGGAATGATTTCAGAGTTTTGGACCATCAGAATTTAGGTGTGACATTATCTTTTGGCCATGACTGGATTTTCATTATTCATTATTTGTTAACTGTTTGATATTGAAAGTTAAAGCAGCATTATGTAAGAATTACAATTCCTTTCTCCTGGGCTCTCCCTACAGTTGGGAAGTGTAGTTTGTGCTTGAGCCACCTCTCATGGACACACTCATTGACACTTTCTTTATGTATGACAAACAATGCAACCACCACTGGCCACATACTGCTGTGCATCCTTCATGTTGGCATGTTAAGAAATACATCCACTAGAAATGTTTCTTATACTAACTAGCATGGCGATGGTGTGTGTGTGTGTGTGTGTGGGGGGGGGTGATAATGCACTACATAAAGAAGTGATGTATGCAGCAGTAGCCATGTTTAACTTGAGCAATTAAGCCCAGAAAAGCAACGATAAAGGGACTACTCTCCCTATTATGTCAGTAGAGCACTAGCATGATGTTGAAGCTGTTATTTGTTTTTGTTTTTTTGTTTTGTTTTCACCCATTTCCTCCTCAGTTTGGATCACCAATTACCCAAACCGTACATACTCCACCCCCCATCACACATGATGCCCCCAACAGTAGTGAGGGCAGACCAACATACGTCCCCTCCAACGCATTCGCAGTCGAGCCACTTATTTTTCAAACTGCAGCCATTGCAACATTACCGGGCAACTGCCAGTCTGCAGTGACGCCCCCCTGTATAGAGCAAGGCCAATTGTGCTCTCTCAGGGTCTCAGCAGCAGCAGCTTAACATTTATTAAATGTTTTTAACTTTTTAATATATTCACCTTTCATTGGCTTGTCAATAATGGATGATATACAGATACTATTTCTATATTTTTTATATTTATGTTTCTGTATATAGTTTTTTTTTCTTATCTCTACCTGTTTCTTAATTTTTAAACATGATATTTTTTCTTATCTTCTATCTTGTTTTATATGATCACCCAGCCAGCAGAGAAACTTATAGGAACATTCGGCAGCCTGTAATGTTACAGGAACGTTCTCAAAACATGTGACGTAATAACATAACATAACATAACATTACTGGAATGTTCACTGCAACACTAACATTTTATAAACATCTGAAGGAGTTTTCCCAAACCTAAAAAATACAATAAATAAAATTCAACATAATAAAAACTGATAAAACATAATACATATTTTCAATAATACATAATTTCAATAATGAATAATATTTACTCACTGTGTCATTAAACATTTTCCAAAATTAGAAATTAAAGCATT
The DNA here is from genome assembly GCF_030463535.1 of Salminus brasiliensis. Classification (NCBI taxonomy): domain Eukaryota; kingdom Metazoa; phylum Chordata; class Actinopteri; order Characiformes; family Bryconidae; genus Salminus; species Salminus brasiliensis. Next base: position 8,514,570 of record NC_132879.1, read on the forward strand.
TATTGAAACACAGAATTCTATGAAACTTGTTGAAATATGAGTACTAAATGAAAATAAAAATCTGTTTAAATAAATGTAAACAAAAAAAGTTAAATAGAAACATTCTAGAAACCTCCAGAAAACTTGACAGATTGAATTTTTAAATCATAACGTTGAGAACGTTCTGCCTACCAAAAATGTTCAGCTTGGCGGACAGTTATCAAAGCATTTTACTATGTTGTCTCTTGTATGGCTATTGTATGTATGTATGTATGTTGTGTTGTATGTATGTGACCAATAAACATTGATTTGATTTGATTTGATTTGATACGCAATGAATTTGATTGCAGTTTGTGACAAAAACAAACTTAAAAAATGAAGAATTCTCGGGCTTGTAGCATTATATTTTACATCAATCAATGCATCAACACCTTTTCCGCACCCACCTTAATATAAGACATGTAGAAGGGAAACAGCCAGGGAAAGCTGGTATTGGTAGGCCTAAATGACCTGGTCCCAGTTTTCCAATAACATCTTACTGTTAGGATCTTCTTAACTGGAAGAGGCAGTGCTCAGTGTGATGTGTGATTTACCATTTACTTCATGTTAGGATGCTTTTGGAAAACCCAGCACTGAATGTTGGGCACATCCAGAAATGCAGTCTTACCGTGTGTGTATATATAAATGAGAACAGAAATGTCATTCAAATTTTTGAACACTAGTGTAACTTCCACATGGTCTTTTGCAGGAACTAGTGGAAACAGAAGGATCTGTGAGTGATGTGTTTACGACAGGACTCCTGCAGTGAACGGGATCCTCCTTGAGGCACGCCGGCATCCGTCTCCTTTTCAGATCATCAAATGTGATGTAATTGATACCCTATGAGAAGATTTAGGAGGCACCTGTTTTAAGGCCTATAGGGAAACACACTCCTGCATCTCTATCTGCAGAAATATGCAATTACAGACATCTTTAATCCCAGAGAGATTCTCTGACAGCCTCATTCGTCATTTTGACATCACAGACTGAATGATCATGAAACCCATTTCTCTGCTGTAAACATAAAAACCAAACCGCACACAAAGCCTCCAGTCTCCATAATTTTAAGGCTCCTCAACCTTTCAAGTCGAGCTGAGAGTCAGACGAGCTGCTGAATGAAGAATGCTGAGTGATGAGGGGAAAGAGCCTACAGTGGCCACCACAGAGAAGATTTACTACCTCATACCTTTTACTTTCTACACAATCACTTTTTCTGCTTTAGCCTATATTGTGGGTGATAAGCGACAGAAGTCGTTTCACATTCAGATATAATTTACCACATTTATGCAGTTTTTAGTTCATATATCATATATAGTAAAATATATAGTATATCATATTCTACAAATCCTCATGCTTGATACAAACAGATCAACAAAGCATAGTCAGGGAACCTCGGTCCTTCACTGGTGAGGTGCATTTTCGCTGTGTTTTTGCAAGGGTGAGGTGACTCACGCCTCATTTAGGGGGGCCGAGCTTGTTGTCACAGTAGCATATGAACCTCCAATGTTATCGCCAATTTTAATTGTTATGCTGTTCACGCTCACATCTGTTTAACGTGACCTATATCGGAACTGAACTCTTTTAGACTTCAGAAGCCTGCTTGCACTGTAGTCATTTACATTTACATTTACATTCATGGCATTTAGCAGACGCTCTTATCCAGAGCGACTTACAAAGTGCTTTGCTATTTACCCAAGAAAAGCCTTAGCTAGTTAGAATAGACTAATAATACAAACGATACCACCAAGCTTAGACATTGCTAAACACAATACAATAAGGCGTCCATAGAACTATTATGGACGCCTATTATGGACTACTACTAGTCACTCCTTATGCCCTCACAACAGATCTATGTACTCAAGGCATGGACTTCACAAGACCTCTGAAGGTGTGCTGTGGTATCAGGCACCAAGCAAACATTAGCAGCAGATCCTATCCAGATCAGATCCTATAGGTTGTGAGGTGGGACCTCCATGGATCGCACTTTTGGTGGGTACTGACCACTGCATACTATGAACACTCTACAAGACCTGCCTGATGCTGTGGAGATGTTCTGACCCAGTCGTCCAGCCATCCCATTTAGTTCTTGTAAATTGCCCATTTTTCCTGCTTTTACCTTCTTCATCGTCTTCAGGAACTGACTGTTCACTTGCTGCCTATTATATCCACCCCTTGACAGATGAAGCCACTGTAGATGAAGACAATCACTGTAATGAACTTCACCTTATTTTAACCACTTACCTAAAACAGAACCTAAATCATCATCCATCTCTTTAAAACTGGACCACAAGGGTGTGTTTTACACCAGAACACAACTAACACATGCTAACATACATGCTAGCATTGCTAAATGCTAACATGTATGTTAGCATTTAGCAATGTGAGCAATGAAAGCTAGAGGTTGCATGGAGAGACACCACACACTGTGCTAACTCCACTGTTCAGCTCTATGGAGAAGCTTATGTATGTGCGTATGGACTAAATTACACTATATGTCCAAATGTTTGTGGACACTACTTCTAATGAATGCATTCAGCTACTTTAAGTTGCACTCAATGCTGACACAGATGCGCGAATGCACACACACACACACACACACACACACAGCTCATCCAGACCCTGTATAGAAGTACTGCCAACAGAATAGGACTCTCTGAAGCAGATAAACATGAGCGAGCAACTGTTTCTACTGTCCAGTGAAGTCTTTCTACTAAATTGCTGTGAGGATTTAATTGCAATCAGCAACAAGTGTGTGTGTGTGTGCATTTGCACATCTGTGTCAGCTTGGGTGCAACTGAAAATAGCTGAATGCATTCATTAGAAGCGGTGTCCGCAAACATTTGGACATATAGTGTAATTGAATTGAGCTGCGAGAGACAGACAGACAGAGAGAGAGAGATAGACAGAGCTGGAGAGAGAGGTAAAGAGAGAGAGAGAGGGGGGGGGCGGTGCTGAAGACAGAAGGTGCTTCATGAAGAGGACAACAACTTGTGATATTTGGTCCCATGACTGCGCAGCTCAAAACCCTGTGACACTAATTCTCTCTTCTCTGCATGTGTGTGTGTGTGTGTGTGTGTGTGTGTGTTTGTATTTATCTCTTATGATAAGAACATGAACAATCAAATGTCTGTGATCATTGCTGAATTTGGACTGTGTGTGTGTGTGTGTGTGTGTGTGTGTGTGTGTGTGTGTGTGTGTGTGTTTGCATTTAGTGTGCTACATGGCTGCAAGTCAGAAAGGCCTGAACACCAGAACTGACTGATCGCTGCACAGGCCCTGTTGAAGCCCTCCACAGCCAGTCCTGAGTAGCTAATACTGAAGCTGAGGGAATTCCTCAGGAGTTGCAAACATACAAGGTGTACTGTCCATCTTTATAAGTGAAAAGAAAACCACCAGCTTTAACAAAACCATACATTTCTTATTTGAGTTTTAGAAGAATTGTTAACGTCAGCTGAGTTGATGATGGGCCGGCCTTTAATTACTAATGAAGTTTCCCACAGTCTTGGACATGAGCACAGACTGAAAGCCACATAATGTAGCAATCTTACCTTAAAATAGCAGCTTTACACTGTTATAAGTATAAGATCCTTAAGAAACCTTTGAGGTTCTTCAATTTAAAAACTGGATAATGTGCTTTGAGGAACCTTCCAGAAAAGGTTATTAAAAGAAAGAGGTTCCTTTTAGGTTCCTCAAAGCTCCTTAAAGGGTTCCTCTACAGATTAAATGGACTTTCCTACTGGAGAGTCCCAGAGCTGGATGCTACTGAAAACTTTCAGTATTACAATATTTATCAAACATAACACGGTATCACTGTATCATATCATGTTTAATAAAAAGTGAAAGTTACTGTTAATAAGAAAGACTGAACCCAAGCTATCTATGGTGACATGAATATGAGCTGATGGCTTTTAAAACTGGGTGATATCTAAACATAACCACATGCTTTCCAATACTTAGAAATATACAAACTGAACAGGCATTGTCTCAATGAAGATTTGCTACCCTAAAATATTACATCATAAATCCAAAATGACAGATAGCAGAAGACGTTATCATGTTACATCTATTGAGAAACTGGAGAAACCTCATAATGTGCTTTGAGGAACATTCTAGAAAATGTTTTTTAAAAGAAAGAGGTTCCTTGTAGGTTCCTCAAAGCTCCTTGAAAGGTTCCTCTACAGTTTTTAAATTAAAGAACTTCTAAAAGTTCCTCAAGGAACCTATTCTTTTAACAGCATGATTTAACAGAATCATGTTGATGCTCTACTGACTGTAACAGGGGGAATGTCATCTTTGTCATTCTCACTTTTAATTGAAATGCTGCTACTGGAGCCACTTGGGAACTTTGCTGGAGCTGCAGGAGACATATGTAAACATGTGTAAAATCCTGTAATTTTACTCCACCGCCTCAGTTCACATGCTTCTTTCACTTTCCAATGCCGGTCCCGTAGTTCTCAGCTTGTCAAAAGCGTTAAAGCATGATTTGTATTTACTGCAGTGGAGTAAAACTGAATTACACTCTCCAACTGTAGGGGGAGCCCGGGAGCAAAAATACCAATTCTCGCCTAATGCTGCTTTAAGTGCAATTCAGAAGGATTTGTTTGTATTCGTTATCTGTGAAACTCTTAAAGCAGCTGAAGCTGGTGGTGAAAGTCACTGTTCTCAGCTGTGTCCCAATACTTACATGAACCTTCCTTTCCTGTCGGTTTTCCTTGATTTGGCCTGATCTTGTGGCTACCAGATCAGAAGAATCACAGAAAGCAGAAAGGAAAAGAGAGGCAAAGAGAGGAAAACAGGAAAAGAGGTTTTGCTCAACTATTTTGACACAGTCCATAAACAGCCATAGATCTGCAGTGATGGGGGCTGTGACGTATGTACTGTACACTTATGAGCCAAAACATCATGGCCACCTCCCTAATATAATGAATTTTGTAAATAGATTAACACAAAATAAATTACCAATTATTATTATTATTATTAATAATATAATTATTATTATTATTAGTAGTAGTAGTAGTAGCAGCAGTAGTAGTAGTACCATTGTTGTCATTGGTGGTGGTGTTGGTTGTGTTGATGTTGTCAATGTTGTTGATGTTGTTATCTGAGTTGTTGGTGGTGTTGGTTGTGTTGATGTTGTCAATGTTGTTAATGTTGTTATCTGAGTTGTTGGTGGTGTTGTTGGTGCTGGTCTTGTTGGTTGTGTTGGTTGCGTAGGTTATGCAGGTTGGTGTTGCTTTTGTTATGTTTGTTGTGTTGTTGCTGTTCTTTGCTGCATTGTTGTTGGTTGTGTTGATGGCAGTGTTGTTGCTGTTGTTATCAGATTTGGAGGAAGGGTTGGCAGTGTTTGCTGCATTGTTGTTGATTGCATTGATGTTACCAATGTTGTTGATCTTTTTTTGGGTGTTGTGTTTATGTTGGTGGTGGTGTTGATTGTGTTGCTTATGCAGGTTGGTGTTGGTGGTTGCTTTCATTATATTGGCTGTGTTGTTGGTGGTGTTCTTTGCTGCATTGTTGTTGGATGTGTTGATGCTGTGAATATTGTTGCTGTTGTTATCTGAGCTGGTGGTGGGGTTGGTTGTGTCACTTGTGTGGGTGGATTTTGTGGATGTTGTTGTTGCAGTGTTGGTGTTATTATCATTATTATGTTTTGTTTATTTATCATACATGCCCAAAACAATCAATATTGTCATGCAAAATCAAAAGTTTTATTCTCTTCTTTAGAAAAATGAAATTGTCTTCTACATAAGTACACACACACACACACACACACACACACATTCACTCCCGCTGACTCATTATCACCCTCATTGTTGTTGCTGTTACCTGTGACTGCTTGTGTCTGCTGTGAGCTGGGATACAGGCGTCACTGTCACTAACGTCACTGTTGAGCTTCAGTCATCAGTCAGAAACGCCTGCCTGTGTGTGTGTGTGTTTGTGCAGTGTGAGGCTGTGTGTGATAGACTTTTCTCTCTGCAGCCTGTGGCTCAGAACACGTACCTACAGGAAGCTACCTGTGCAGGAGCAGATGGTGTGGGACACTGTGAATCACACGACACCTCACACACCTGATGGCTCCTGAAGAGCCTCAGAAAAATGATCAGTTCAGTGAGGGGGGGTGGGCAGCATTCATCAGATTACTTCGCCCTGAAATCAGGTCTTTCTGACAATGAAAGCCAATGGACTTTCCTACTGGAATAACTATCTGGTTTGGTTCCTCCACCTCACAAGAAAGAACCAAACTCCAGCGCATCATCAGGACAGCAGAGAGGATCATAGGATGTAACCTGCCATCACTTCAGCAGATCTACTCCAGCAGGATGAGGAAGCGGGCTGGCAAGATTACATCTGACCCCTCACATCCTGGACACCTCCTCTTCCAGACACTCCCCTCGGGTAGAAGACTGCGGTCCATCAAAACCAGCACAACACGTCATGCTAACAGCTTCTTCCCCAGAGCTGTAGCGCTCCTCAATCACAGTGGTCACCTCCCACTGTAAACCTCTAAACTTACAACTGAACTGTACCAAACCGGACTGAACAGTTATTTGCACTCTGCCTATTTTGCACTATGACTATTTGCACACCTGTACAGATGTTCTTTTCTTTTCTGTAAATATATTTTTCAGCTCTTTATTACCTTTATTACCTTTAGTACTTTCTACTTTTTTTTTTAATTTATCCCCTACCCTATTTATTGTTTAGTGTAATTTTCCTTTAGTTTAAGACTGTGTTCTGTGTTTCTTTGTTACTTGTCATACGTGTTGCTCTCACCAAGACAAATTCCTTGTATGGGTAACATACTTGGTGAAATAAAGAGATTCTGATTCTGATTCTGGAGAGTTGTGGAGCTGGATGCTACTGAAAACTTTCAGTATTACAATATTTATCAAATATAACACGGTATCACTGTATCAGATCATGTTTAATAAAAAGTGAAAGTTAGTATTAATAAGAAAGACTGAACCCAAGCTATCTATGATTTCTATGGTGATATGAAGAGCTGATGACTTTTAAAACTGGGTGATATTCAAACATAACCACATGCTTTCCAATGTCTTAATTAAGATTTGCTACCCTAAAATATTACATCACAAATCCAAAATGTCAGATAGCAGAAGACGTGATCATGTTCTATTCAATCATTTTACATTTAGATTCAGTCTGATTAATTAAATCCTAGAGTTTTACAGGTAGACACTCTCACTGACCACTGACGTTATGTTTATTTGGGTTTATTCTAATGTTATATAGAGTTTTACAGGTAGACACTCTCACTGACCACTGACTTTATGTTTATTTGGGTTTATTCTAATGTTATATAGAGTGTTACAGGTAGACACTCTCACTGACCACTGACTTTATGTTTATTTGGATTTATTCTAATGTTATATAGAGTTAATTACAGGTAGACACTCTCACTGACCACTGAATTTATGTTTATTTGGGTTTATTCTAATGTTATATAGAGTTAATTACAGGTAGACACTCTCGCTGACCATTGACTGTATGTTTATTTTGGTTTATTCTAATGTTATATAGAGTTTTACAGGTAGACACTCTCATTGACCACTGACTTTATATTTATTTGAGTTTATTCTAATGTTATATAGAGTTAATTACAGGTAGACACTCTCACTGACCACTGACTTTATGTTTATTTGGGTTTATTCTAATGTTATATAGAGTGTTACAGGTAGACACTCTCACTGACCATTGACTTTATGTTTATTTGGGTTTATTCTAATGTTATATAGAGTTAATTACAGGTAGACACTCTCACTGACCACTGACTTTATGTTTATTTGGGTTTATTCTAATGTTATATAGAGTGTTACAGGTAGACACTCTCACTGACCATTGACTTTATGTTTATTTGGGTTTATTCTAATGTTATATAGAGTTAATTACAGGTAGACACTCTCACTGACCACTGACTTTATGTTTATTTGGGTTTATTCTAATGTTATATAGAGTGTTACAGGTAGACACTCTCACTGACCACTGACTTTATGTTTATTTGGGTTTATTCTAATGTTATATAGAGTGTTACAGGTAGACACTCTCACTGACCACTGACTTTATGTTTATTTGGGTTTATTCTAATGTTATATAGAGTTTTACAGGTAGATACTCTCGCTGACCACTGACTTTATATTTATTTGAGTTTATTCTAATGTTATATAGAGTGTTACAGGTAGACACTCTCACTGACCACTGACTTTATTTTTATTTGGGTTTATTCTAATGTTATATAGAGTTTTACAGGTAGATACTCTCGCTGACCACTGACTTTATATTTATTTGAGTTTATTCTAATGTTATATAGAGTGTTACAGGTAGACACTCTCACTGACCACTGACTTTATTTTTATTTGGGTTTATTCTAATGTTATATAGAGTTTTACAGGTAGATACTCTCGCTGACCACTGACTTTATGTTTATTTGGGTTTATTCTAATGTTATATAGAGTTTTACAGGTAGACACTCTCACTGACCACTGACTTTATGTTGATCTGCGTTTATTCTAATGTTATATAGAGTTTTACAGGTAGATACTCTCGTTGACCACTGACTTTATGTTTATTTGGGTTTATTCTAATGTTATATAGCGTTAATTACAGGCAGACACTCTCACTGACCACTGACTTTATGTTTATCTGGGTTTATTCTAATGTTATATAGAGTTAATTACAGGCAGACACTCTCACTGACCACTGACTTTATGTTTATTTGGGTTTATTCTAATGTTATATAGAGTTTTACAGGTAGATACTCTCGCTGACCACTGACTTTATGTTTATTTGGGTTTATTCTAATGTTATATAGAGTTTTACAGGTAGACACTCTCACCGACCACTGACTTTATGTTTATTTGGGTTTATTCTAATGTTATATAGAGTTTTACAGGTAGATACTCTCGCTGACCACTGACTTTATGTTTATTTGGGTTTATTCTAATGTTATATAGAGTTTACAGGTAGACACTCTCGCTGACCACTGACTTTATGTTTATTTGGGTTTATTCTAATGTTATATAGAGTTTACAGGTAGACACTCTCACTGACCACTGACTTTATGTTTATTAGGGTTTATTCTATTGTTATATAGAGTTTTACAGGTAGACACTCTCACTGACCACTGACTTTATGTTTATTAGGGTTTATTCTAATGTTATATAGAGTTTTACAGGTAGACACTCTCACTGACCACTGACTTTATGTTTATTTGGGTTTATTCTAATGTTATATAGAGTTTACAGGTAGACACTCTCACTGACCACTGACTTTATGTTTATTAGGGTTTATTCTAATGTTATATAGAGTTTACAGGTAGACACTCTCACTGACCACTGACTTTATGTTTATTAGGTTTTATTCTAATGTTATATAGAGTTTTACAGGTAGATACTCTCGCTGACCACTGACTTCATGTTTATTTGGGTTTATTCTAATGTTATAGAGTTTTACAGGTAGACACTCTCACTGACCACTGACTTTATTTTTATTTGGGTTTATTCTAATGTTATATAGAGTTTTACAGGTAGATACTCTCGTTGACCACTGACTTTATGTTTATTTGGGTTTATTCTAATGTTATATAGCGTTAATTACAGGCAGACACTCTCACTGACCACTGACTTTATGTTTATTTGGGTTTATTCTAATGTTATAGAGTGTTACAGGTAGACACTCTTACTGACCACTGACTTTATGTTTATTTGGGTTTATTCTAATGTTATATAGAGTGTTACAGGCAGACACTCTCACTGACCACTGACTTTATGTTTATTTGGGTTTATTCTAATGTTATATAGAGTTTTACAGGTAGATACTCTCGTTGACCACTGACTTTATGTTTATTTGGGTTTATTCTAATGTTATATAGCGTTAATTACAGGCAGACACTCTCACTGACCACTGACTTTATGTTTATTTGGGTTTATTCTAATGTTATAGAGTTTTACAGGTAGACACTCTTACTGACCACTGACTTTATGTTTATTTGGGTTTATTCTAATGTTATATAGAGTTTACAGGTAGACACTCTCACTGACCACTGACCATGTTTATTTGGGTTTATTCTAATGTATACAGGTAGACATTTCGTTTAGCTTATTTTTATTTAGACTTAACCAATAAACCAATAAAATGCTGTAAAAATATATATTAACATAATATACGATATATAACATATTAATCAGAAACTCAGAGACGCGAGAGCTGAATGATAACCATGGCAACAACAGCAGCAGCAGCAGCAGCCGATATTTTCTTGAAATGATTTTTATTCCACACCCGTTTTACGACAAGACCCGCCTCTTCCTCGCCGGTATTGGCTGCTCGCGTCTTGCCCACTGTTCTAGCCCCGCCCTTTGCGCTCTACGATTGGCTAGCTTTTTATTTTCGCAAGCTCTCCGCCAATCAGCGACCTGCTCGGCAGAACAAACTCACGAATACGGGTGGGCTGAAGTCAAATAAATAAATAAATGAATTACGGCCGTTTCCAGTGAGAGAAGTGGCCGTAGTGGAAAAACGCAGCAGCTCGCCGTGACAAAAACGCCTTCCCCTCGGCTTTTGTAGCCTCCGGCAGCCGGCAGCCTGGAGCTTAAATGACAGCAGGGGGAGAGCCAGAAGACGTCGTCGTGTCGGGTAAGATGAGAAAACGGTCATTTCATTTTAATCCCCTTTGTTCATCTCATCGTCGAAGCGGGGAAATGTACCGTCAGCTGCTGCGTCCGGCGACACAGGCGTTAGGATGTTAATCCCCGGTGCTGCTGCTGCTGCTGCTGCTGGATTTACACACACTGCGTTTTATTGAGACACCCACAGAGATGAAGAGACCGTTAATGCGTTCATTTGCGCCTCTCCAGGCTCACATCTGTGTGGAGGCATTTGATCATGGGCGATTCTGTGCTCACCGTGACACCCCTTAATATCCCCACTGTCTGTTTTATTATTATTTTTATATATATAGAGAGAAGTGTCATTAGCTGTCAGTGGTCCTAACAATGGTATGGAAACTTTGTCCATTGTGGAAGAGGGGCTGAATGACATTGCGTACATCTCTGATATGACCATATGGGATGTGCATGCTGCCAGCGTAAAGGACAGGCCATCTGTCTCGCCCCGGCTTAATATCTCCCTGTTTTCCAGCCTGCAGACACCCAGCTGATGATGAGGCGATAGGAGTCCTAAGTGGAGGTAGTAGTAATAACACAGACACAATGCAGCCGGAGGAGCCGTCCAGTGTGATTTGTTTGTGGCATGGCACACTCAAGGCTTCTTCATGCACCAAAAACACTCAAAAGGTCTTGTTACTCATAATATGTAAATATCCTCTGTTCTGATTGGCTGGAATGGGAGGACAGACAGTAGGAAGACCTATTAGGTACACCTGCTCGTGCAGATGTGAACCAGCGGTTTCACGCAATTTTCAGCACAATCCAGATACCGTGCCCATGTGGGGCTTGTGTGGTTAGCTCAACTGGGAGCCTGAATGTACCATGTTCCATGTGGGCCCCACATATGGATGCCCACCAGGGTCAGTGACGGGACCAGGAGGGGTTAAACATGGGACTCGTCTGGGTTGTACACTGCACATGGGGCCTAGATGGGACCTTAGATGTGAGATTCAGGTGCACTGTAACATTGAGACCCATTTGGGAAACTCAACTAGGTCCCAGTCACAATGCATGTACAAGGCCATTTTCAGAGCCCATGCCCAACTGGAACACACCTAGCCCATGTTCCACCTAGCGTATGTTGGCTGAGAACTAGTCACTAGAGTTTTCTCAGAATGGTGGAATAAAGGAAACACATCCAGTGAGCGGCAGTTCTGCAGACTGAAACACCTTGTTGATGAAAGGTCAAGGTCAAGTGAGAGGTTGGAGCTGACAGAGTGGCTACAGTAACTCAGATAACCACTCTGTACACTCTCAAAAAGTCCAACCTCGAGGCGGATGGGCTACTACAGCAGAAGACCACCTCGGGTTCCACTTTTGTCAGCCAAGAACAGAAAGCTGAGGCTGCAGTGGGCAAAGGCTCATCAACACTGAGCCTGGTCTGATGAATCTGGAACTGTGGAGTCAGAATTCGGCACCAACAGCATGAATCCATGAACCCAACCCACCTTGTTTTAAACAGACCAGGCTGGTGGAGGTGGTGAAATGGTGTGAGGTATGTTTTCTCGGCACACTTTAGGCCAATCAGTACCAATCAATCATTGCTTGATGCCACAGACTGTTTGAGTGTTGTTGCTGACCATGGGCATCCTTTCATGACCACTGTTCACCCATCTTCTAAAGGCGATTTCCATTGTGATAATGCATTATGTTAAAAAGTTGCCTCGAACTGCTTCAGTGGCCTTCCCAGTCACCGGACCTGATTCCAGCAGAACGTGTATGGAATGTGAAAGTGGTAGGACTGGAGACTCTCGGTATTGAAAGCGCTGCTGCCTGAAAACAGCAAGAATTGCATGGTGCAATCATGTCAACATGGACCAGAATCTCGAAGGAAGGTTTCCAACGTCTC